>NC_088295.1:54974664-55193060 GCF_032854445.1 Liolophura sinensis
TGGAAACTAATATCACCATAATAGGTGGTATGTTCAATTCAGATTAAATAATATGCATCTCCATATGTAGCTGATTTCCAAGGTCATAAACAGGCCTATGTAGTTATGAGCTTGAGACGTTTACTACTAGAATAGAAAACAGAATACATCAAAATTGGTGGAATGTTTAGTCCATGTTACATAAATAACACATCTCTTCAGTATCATCTCGTCCTCAATTGTCGTGATCTCTAGGAACACTGGCGGGAATCGAGGTGACGCTTTAACAAGTTGTCAACAGCTAAATTCTCTCTCAAACGTCAGTCTATGAACAGCTACACTCCTAGGGAATCCCCAAGGAACAGTCCATCAACATCCACCACCGGATTTGGTGGGGGTAACAATAGATTGGGTAAACTCCGACTTCACACTTCACGTATTGTTTGAGGTAAACTACTCATAAAGGATCTCAAGGTTGGTATGGTGAGTAGTCGGTTAATAACTTTCACTCGCATGGTACTCGTAGTATAAATGTTAAGTTATTAATCCAGTGTAATCGCTGTCTATATGGTAGACAGTAAAATGCACAACTGGGATTCCACCGAATTTGGTGACGTCGTAATGATCTACTTAACATGAATATTATAATTAGCCATGTGCTTGATGTATCGATATTTCTATACTAGTAACAAACCGTGCACTGTAATTCAACTTGCAGTGGGGTGGCCATCACCCGCACTAAGCTGTCGCTGTGCCATCTAAGGTCGGATAGCCTGAAGTAAACTGTTTTTGATATTTTTCCCGAAATTGCCGACTTTGAAGCTTCGCGGGCTCCGTAGTTATACTAAATGGTCAAGGGCCATGACCTCGCATTGAACTAATCAAAATCCTTCACTCTGAGCGTGTTCGATTGGGAGGGTTCCTGCATTGCGCCATTCCTTATGGCAAAATTTCCGCCACACGTGAGGAAGGTCAAGACAAGACGGCAGTCAACATTGGATTGAATAAATAATAATTCAGTTATTTTAAAGCTTTATTTAAATGATGATCAATTTGAAATTCCGAAATTAAGAATTAAACATTGTCACGGAAGCAAGAAAACAGTTGCTTAGTACTAAGTGAATAAAATTCTTAAAATTTAAAAGCAATCAACTGAATTGTGTTACCAGTTTATTTTTATTGGAGTGAATACAAACTTTGAATTCATTCAAGTGGTAGGCCTACATGAATATTAAAATAATAATTTGTTGTTTGTTTTTCTGTGCAAATTAGCCATATAGTCTCACCATTGTGAAGACAAACGTAGTATTATTCAGCAGTTTAAATACTGAAATTGCTTTTCATGCCACAAGTACTGTCCTTGTCTGAATGAAAGCTTAGAAGCATTCCTGATATACAAGTAACTGAGTCTAGCATTCATTGCTCTCACTTTCTCAGGAATTAGTCTGTTTACTAGTATTCTGTAGGAATATTTTATAAATTTTGTTTATTCTTTAGGAGGAAGGTGACATCTGCTGAGGGGGATGCATATGCCCCAGACCCCCCAAAAAATGTTGCGCCATACACCCAGAAGTAAAGTCACGTTCATTTATTGAAATAATAAATCTAGATGTAATGCATGACTTTGAAGCTTCTCAGGCTCCATATTTATACTAAAAGGTAAGGTCAGGGGCCATGACCTCGCATTGAACTCATCAAAATCCTTCGCACTATGAGGGATTCCTGCATTGCGTCATTCCTTATGGCAACACTTCCGCTGCATGTGAGCAGGGTCAAGACAAGATGGCAGTCAACATTTCAGTCCTTGTTCTACACGTGGGGAAAAGAAGGAAACCAGACAGAATAAAGCCTACAGCTAGGTATTTCCTGTCGAGTTAAAATCGGTTTGAAATGTTTGTTACTCGAACACAAGCAGATAGTATACACACCAGTCGCAATGCTATAAATGTTGCTATGTGTTTTCCAAGCAAACATCAAGTTTTCCAAGTACAACAATAACCTAAATATAAATCGAACTAGAACTCGGTTGATATGTCAGACCAACAACTTTAATACTTAGAGTTGGAGAGCAGCCAGAAGTAACAACAGAAAGCCCTGTCGTTACAGTATACATATGAATGTCAATCATTCTTTAAGGATACATGAAATGAGTTGGTTTTGATTCTTAATGTGCATATTATGATGTTTAATAACATATGACAGTGCAATCAAATTTTTCACCTTTCATGTTTGGGGGTAAAAATACAGTTTTCGTAAGGCCCCAGCGGTCAGTCTGCAAATTAAGTAGCTTGCAGTGGTGACGTCAACGATAATCCCTGTTTCAAAAGAACCTTGTGGGGGACAGACCAAATGGATCAAAAATAGTTACCTAACATTTTTTAACGGTCACATGATACAATTGGACTGTTTCTACCTTCATCAATAAAAGAACTCAAACTCCCATATTTAAATTTTTGGTGAAAGCAGCCCACCAGTGTATTTATACATGAATAAATTCAGTTACAGCAATGTCACCGTAATGTAAGTCAACATGGTCTAGCAGTTGTCAATGACAGACTTCATGTACCTTTAATAACACAAAATTACATCTACTTGTTCCACTGCTGTAAAATTTCAGATACTTTGTCTTCCTGCTTCCATCTTTTGTTTATCTACAACAACAAAGAATGTTACCAAAATCAGACAGCACAGTTAGTTGACAGCTCCTACAATCTGCATACACAGCCAACAGGGTCAACGCAGAAAAACATCGTGTGAATATTTATGCAATGGTCACATAAACATAAAGGAATGGGCACACTATTAAAATACACATCAGCTAACTCCACCAATTTTCACTTTATTCAACACATGGCAAGATTGTTAGCAAGCTCCCTTTTTTTTTTTTTAAGTTATGCGCTTTTTTTTTCTCTTTATATATTTATTTATTACTCTGGTGTTTAAGGTTTAAGCCAGAACCCTGCTCTTGTAAAATGGCATTTACTTGTGGAGAAAATCATGGGGCTGGAGAGACAAACCTCCTGGCCTAAAGCTGCACCCAAACAAGGCAGATTTATATTTTTTGTTGGTCATGGGTCATTGCACATTTAACATTTTAGATGAATGAGCCAACAGTGATCTGACTTTTTAAAATCTACATACATATCATCACACTCTTAATTTTCAGGGTTTTTTTTTTGTATAAATGTCAGTGCTGTGTAAAAAAGAAATCTTTGTGCATGAAAATAGAAAACAAAAAATACCTGTTCCCAGATGTCAACCGGAGATCCAGGTGGTGCTGACTGGGGGCGCCCTCTGTTGGCAGCTGGAATATCAAGGGAAATAATTAAATGATGCCAAACCAAAAAAAAAATAGGATTCTTACCTCCGGTTTTCAAGGTGTACCCTCTGACAGACTGTTGTTTGTTTCTTTGTTTATTTTTTTTAGACATTTGCTTTCTACTCATGTTGCTTGATAACTCATATTTGTCATGAAAATAAATTCAATGGTGTAAAGAAATTGATAATGATAAAATAGCATTTCATATACAGATTTCATTCTCCAATTAGATATGACTTTCTCCACTCTGACAATACCTCACCTTACTGAATACAGGCCAGATAAAGGCTACAAACCTTTAATACCTCACCTTATTGCGTAGGAAAGCTAACAGCCAGAAACCTTACCTCTGACAGTCTCACATCACCTTACTTCCTTTAAGCTAGCTAAAAAGCCAAACATCTTACCTTTGTTAACAGTCTTGAGGGTAAGAGCTACCTCTTCTCTTAGCAGACCTTTGGTGTAGCGAGCCATAGCCATCAGCAAGTTAGAGCCTCCATGTACATCAAACACCTTCCTCAGCCTCACATCACTGGCTACAAGCATCCGTGTTACGATTAACGCTGAAACAGTAGAGAAGGGCTAGAATACAACATCATGTTGGTTTATACACATTTAAACATTCAACAAAGGCATATTCAGAGAACTTTGTGTAAGATGTACTAAAAATATGTGGATTTGATCATGTTTCTGTAGAGTAGCGAGTATGGTTTGTTTGCTTGAGATAGATTACATCAGATGCATGCATACTGGCATTTGCTGATTTATCTGTTTGAGAATTTAACATCTTTTTTCAACATTGTTTGGGTCGTCTAGCAGGCTGGTCCTAATGCCCACATATTTATGGTGCCGCCTCACTGAATGACAGGCCCACATGTACATGTACTTGGTCTATCCTATTATACTGAGTGCAATGTACAAACAAATATTAAAATCTTAAGCATGACTTTATTTAGAGCTTAACAGAGAAGAGAACAAAAAATAGAACCATAGTTATTTCGGAAGAAGGGTTGAAACAGATCAAAATGTGCACGGCCACAGTTCATCACTTGGTGCACTTATGTCAATTCTTTTAAACTATTGTCTCCCACTAACATATGCAAGGATTTTTATGAAACTCCACACTACTTTTGCCTAAAAGCTGTTGAGTAATCACACCTGTTATTTCCATGAGATCATCATCTTCATTGACACGAAGAAAGTCCACTAGTTTAGGGATACAGCCTCGTTCTGAGAGTGTCATATGAAGTGACACCTGGACAAATAATCACAACAGATCATAGAATTAACTGTTAAGACAAAAATACACAGTTCCTTTTTCAAAACCATATTAATTTTTGAAAATGAGTTTATTAGGCTGATGTTTTAAATATGCTCAATTATAGTTTGGTTAATACAATGCTGTTCAGGTATAAGGTTGGAATAAACAGGTTAGAGTTTAGAGGAAACCATCTGACCTTCTCTGGCACATGATCAGTCCTATGACTTTCAGAGAAGGAAAACTAGCAGTGATTGAACATCTAACCTCTTTGACAAACTTGCAGATGCTGAGTTGGACTTCACAATAACTCTGATTTCTAAAAAGCACTCACATCTCCATGATGAACAAGATCTTCTAGCAGGAGCAGTGTGTGTCTTTTTACAGCTCTGGATTGACTGAAAAGCCCTGTGAGGAGATCACTTCCTACACTGTCCAGCAGACAAAGGCGACACTGGTGAGCTATTGGCCGAGTCACATCAACTTTGGGTTTGTTACATATTTCAGTTTGGGTTGGGTCCCCTTGCGCTGGTAAATCTACTGAAAAAAAACAAAAACAAAAATAATTTGCACGTATATAATGGTAACAAAAATAAAAACACTGAATATATGCACACTTATATTGCTCTGATAATGCTTTTGGTACACACATATAGCAATGTATCTTTGTAAGAGATGATTTACCAGCATTTATTTGTCTGTCTGTCTGTCTGTCTGTCAGCTAATTTGTGGGGAAAAAAAGGCAGGTACTTTCTCTACAGCTTGGCCCTGGTAGAAGCACCAATCCAATATGTTTCAGTATGTCCAATATGTGATCTAGATGTCAGAATTTAAATTCTTCACCAATGCATGATGCAAAATGATTACATATATGCGAAGTATTGTTCCTTAATTAGTAGTTATAGATTTGCCCTCTCAGAGTGCCTTGAGGTTTACATAATGCATATAAAACATGCCTCTAAACTTACCACTATCTGATGTATGATGATATAATCAAATCTGTAATACTTTATAAGTACATCTTTTTCCTACAAAAAAAAAAAAAATACGGCACAAATGCAGGGTAATCACTATTAATGCACCCACAAATTTAGCAAAGTCTGTTTGCTGTACTCACTAGTACTTGGGTTGTTGACCCTGACAGGTGTGTTATGCCTGGCCACTAACTGTAAGGGCATATTATGACCATCTGCATCTAAAGCCTTGGCAATTACTGTAGCAACTGATGGGGACATACTCTGCATAGCTGTTCTCAGTCGTTTCTCTCGGTCCACACCTGGACAGGCTGACTGAGGTCTGAAAATAAATACGCTCAAAATCAGGTAACATTTATTATTTGTTTTGATTTTGATTTATTCATTTATCTATTTATTTATTTAATTCTTGTTAAATGCTATACTTTAGAATTTTTCAATTTGGTGACGGCAGTCAGTTTTTTTGTGTGTGAAGGAAAACCAGAGTTCCCGAGACAAACAGACATTGAACCTCTACCTAGTGTTCAAGGTCAGGCTTGAATCTCAACCAAGTGTTTCATATCAAAAGACAAGCATGTTTAACCAGAAGTTCATTGCTCTCTCCTGTGTCTTCAATCTGAAGTATTTTACTTTCTAATTTTACACCACACTCCAAAATACATTTATTTATACAACGGTGGCCTACATTATGGTGGGAGGACACAAGGTAGAGCTTTTCGGAAAACTCATGACCATCTGCAGGTTGCTGGCAGACTTTCCCATATACAATCTATTTGAAGTGTCTGTTGTATCTGTTGTCAATGAGCATTCTGTGTTATTATTACTATTTTAATGTATTTCAGACATCAGATATCACTGAAGAATACTAATTACTGTAAATAACCATCCATTATTATGACCAAAAAACTAACCGCTGTTTCAAGCACGAGGGTGGGCTATGACGGTCTGAATGCTTTGGCTTCTCAAAGTCCCCTGGGGAGATGCTAACAACCTTCTCCCCCAAAGGTTGGATTAAACAGCGAAGGATCTGAATACACAGCACCTACAACAGATACTTTGGAAAATTATCCACCAGAATTGTTATCACATAAAAGTAACCCTATTCTGACATACGAACATAAAGAAAAAGTAACATTTACCAACAGTGTTACATCCAGTTCGCGTCAGGCGACGCTTTCTGTCACTGCGAGTGGATTTCATTGGGCAGCACTCACTTCACTAAACTCATAGACACCATCAAGTTCAAACACACTTGTGTTGTTTCTTTTCCAAACACAATAAACCAGAATTACAACGTCCAAGACAGTCGCACCCTATCTCTCTCTCTGCAGGGGTATCACAAATCCTTTTTTGCAGCTATCCCTATCATGTGACCATACATGACTGGTAAATAACAACAATGCCATGTGGAGGCTTATCCTAACAGCGAACTGGCTGGCAATGCATGTACTGCATAGACTTACAATGACAATCTTTAGTCAAATGATTAGTCAAATGGTTATCAAAAATCAAAAATATACTCCATACAATGGGGAGTATTACAACAGATAGTGAAAAATTTGATAGACAGAAGGAAGTGTGCATGTATCATATGACTGCGACCACCAGTAACATTGGACAGTTGTTTATTCAACCCAAATAGAGACCTATCATTCAAACATTCAAACTACATGAGATAATGTCATTAACAGTAAGGCTAATGCCAGTAGTAAACAATGCAGGGTCACATGGCTAGAAAGAAAACCAGGACTATCATTAATTTATCTAGAGAGCAACATTTTTATGAATAAGTCAAGGGTGGGTGACCATGTGGGTGAAATAATTCTGTCAATCTGTCCTGGCATAGATACAGTGTATTTGTAGCATGTAAAACAAAGCAGTAAAAACAACACAGTTAATAAAAAAAACCCAGAAAACATTGGGAATAATTCAGATGCATCAGGGGACATAACTCCTTTAATGCTAATAATAGAGATATGCAAATAAGTTTTTGGTAGTCCATGCCCACTGTTTGATGGGTTCATTATGGTGTTTCTACAGCCAGTGTGTTGACAGCTAGATGTACCTAAACAATTCTACTACCCTGATAATGCTCCCCTTTTCTGATCAATAAACCCTTTTCTGATGCATTCTTAAACAATCGCACAAAGTCTATGGAAACCCTTCAGTGTATTTCCATTATTCCCATTTTCAGAACCAACGAACAAGCAAACACAAACGAAATTGCATGTCTATGGAAGCACAGGATTACAGCTGTTGAGAGAAGATGGTATTTGATGTACAAAGCTAATCAAATTGTTATTAAAACAGCTTGTCGAACAAACAGAATTGTATCTACAATATACATGTAAATAAACATAAAAAGTGAATACATGAAACACTTTTTACATTTTAGCCAATACACTCACCTTATAATTTACATCAGAGCAGAGAATTAATGGTGATACTGCTTCAAAGACTCCTGCTTCAAACAAACACCTCCTCATTAACCGTCTCTGTGAATCATTTACTTTTTTCATAAGGTCAATGTGATGTTTGTCAAGAATATTACAGTTGTTACCAATCCTTGAATGTAGAGTGTTTGCACTTTGTTCTACCACAGTTGATGACCTCCATTTTGAATTCTTCCCTCTGGGCGAATTTGACCTTGCTTTTTCAGTACATGACACACCTGCTGATTGGTCAGCCATATCCTCTTCTCCGGCAACAGGGATGACAATTGGCTGGTTTGAACCACAGCCATATGTAACACGTGCACTTGTTGGTCGATTACGTTTTGACTGATGGGATTTCTTCATCAAGGGTGTTGGTTTTGCACTTTGGGGCCTTGTTGGGTTTTTAACACTTTCCACTTCACTCTGAACAGAACTTTGTGATATGTATGTCTGGTACTTCTTATCGCCAAGATTCTCGAAACTTTCACAGGAGCAATAAGCAAACGTCAACATAAGTTCCATCAAAGACATTATGAAGAGCTGTTCATTTTCCTCAAACATGGCTTTAATTGATGATGCCGATGCTGTCCTCTTTTGCAACATAATCTTCGGGACTGCCATTACAAATGACTTTGCTTTCTGTAAATATTTCTCCATTCGCGTTTTAAATCTTCGAGTGTAAATCCTGAGGAAATCCACCAGACTAGTCCCGCACACATCCCACACCAGCTGAGTCTGCTGGGGATTAACACGAGACAGCATCAGCCTGATAATAGAAACAGACCAGGAAATAATGTATAATCAGAAACAATGGAATTTTAGTTTGTTTGAGTACTAGTATACAAAATGAACGTGCCTTGTCTCTTTTAGAGAACACATAATATTTTAATTCTTAACCTTTGTTCTTTGCCCTCTGCACATCACTGCTTCATCGCATACCATGTTTCAACTTTCTACACTCTTTTACATAATAAATCTACCAATTTGAGAAATAACCATTGTCAGTCAGGTTAGGTCCCTGTTATGTGTTATATGTCCTATGTCTTATACCTACAGAAGATTTATAATACTGTACCAAATTAGCACACGTATACATGTAGTAATTAAAGAATAACATTTTACTTACCAACTAATCAAGTGTTCAATTGTTCCTTGGAATTTGAGTTTGCTTTAAAATCACTATAAATGCAGTTCTATTGTTCTAAATACACATGAAGCGAGAAGAAAGTAAAAATCCTAACAAATCATGAGCTGGCCATTACTTACCGTCTGGACTCACTATCAGCCAAAGATGAAGTATCAGCTGCCACATCTGAACCAGGGTATTGAGACCCGCTAGAAATGTATGGCTTAGTCCAGGGGAGGCAGCATACCACCTGCAAGACGTTAACAGCGTTTCTAAGGGCAGACAGCTTTGTGAGGCCCTTGTCTACACCTGGAGAAAGGTGAACACTGAGGTGCTGGCCTAATGGACCTTTCTCTATGCAACCTATAAACACAACAATGTAACTTAAATACATATATATATACCAGGCTTAAAACCTGTTAAACACATAAAATCTTGAAATTTCTTAAACTTTATGACTCTACATAAAGGCAGAGTCAAAATAGTGGATGGCCCAGTATTGGTAATACTGCTACTTGGGATACCAGGGCTGGTGTTTTTGCCATGGCATTCCACTGACTTAATGAAAGATTTTTTCTTAATGATAAACATTAGCAATATTTCAGCAATATCATGGAGGAAACAAGTTAGAACAAGGAGACAATTCCCCTATTTCTTCTAATTTTTGGGACACATGGTCTGCTCATTTTAGCCAGTACAAATGTAAATGCAAGAGGAATATTTAGTTTCTTTTTTCTCAGATGGTTACTCCATCTAATGAACAACATATCCATATTTTCACTTTTCCAAAAAGCTGGGAAAGAAATATAATGCAATACTCTGGTTTCAGCACTACTAATACCTGTCCCAATAATTAGAAGAATTAGGGTTTGGCTTTGGGCATAGCATTCCAGTAAGGCAGCAGTATTACTTGCCTGTGGGATTGGCCAGCAGATATCAAGGTGAAAGACGTCATGGAAAGGTATAGGGTATAAGTTAACAACACATTTGGCCAAAATTGTGAAAACTATGCCTGATAATACCTCAAAATCAGAGTATGTTAGAACAACAGAACAACCTGCTCAGCATATGTATATTGTGGATGTTGACAGACAGTGGTTCTGGATCATGAAGCATGATTCAGTATTTACAAGCGTGTTATTTAGATATTTTCACTGCTGTGGATGCGAGAGTAAACCTTGTAGGCAGGTGCACAACAGCATAACCACGTCTTGCCCCCTTTCATGATAGAAGAATGCAAATTACACAAATTTCTTACCTTCTTGACACAATAAGTCCACTGTGACTTTCACAAGTTTTTCAAGACCCACATCCAATTTCACCTGTGGCTCAGATTTTAGTTTCAAAGGGTAAACTATCTGCTGGTCCCCAACATGGTGGACTATCCCAGCATGTTCTTCCCTGTTTGGATCTTTGCTTAAAATTTCAAAGAATTCCCACGCTTGTTTGAGAATGTCCTTGACCTGGCCTGGTTTTCTGGTTGATAGGATAGAGCCCAAAACACCAGCTGCAGTAGCTTTCACTTTCCTAAAGTATTAGATATAGTTAATTTATTTAATAAAGTTAAATTACATTTAATACAAGCCTTGCAAGCAAAGGTACATACACACGCATGTACATTAATACAATTTTATACCACTGACAAGTGCCAGAAAGTTTGAACATGAAGTATTAAAACATCTTTTCATGAACTGTGAAGTAGCCACAGAAAGAAAGGAACCCTTGGAAACCATTTTAAAAATTGAATGTACTTGTAGTTTTTGTTGTATTATGAAGTCAACCATATCTGGTAAATGTGAAAACACTCAGATCACTTGATTCCCTTAACCAATAAAACTATTCCAGGTAACATTTCTTAAAACAAATACTGGATTTCTCTAAAATCTGTACAAGGATGTATATATTAGAAGGAAATAAACATCATCAGATATTACCTTTGGTGTTGAACCATTTTCCCAGAGGTATATAGCCTACATTGCAAACAAATCTCAAAACACCTTAAGTTTGTAAGATCAACAGAACTCCCAGTATTTGGCAAAACAAGCAACTTTACCAGTCATGGATGAAATTTTAGGCCAAACAAGTACGCTAGATTTTAAGAAAGTGCTTTGCCGCACATACCTGCACCTGCTGTCCCTCAGGGCAGACAGCACATAGGGTACCACATTAGCGTTCACCACGTCTGTTAATCCTGCTGAGGTGTTAATCAGATTACAAATCAGCTTTAGAGAGCGTACCTGTGGACCGCTGTAACAGGAAATCATTGATCGTTACAGAAACAGTGTCAAGTCTTCACAGATTTTCCTCGTGTATAATTCATTCCATGACATAATAGGTGAAGTAATGTATATTAAGTATGAAAACACATGAATATCAACTCAGGATATCAAAATCTGCAAGAATTTGTTTTTGACTGGTATGTACAAAATTCACCTGTAAATAATAAAGAATGTATAAACTGTATGAAAAATGTATCCAAGTTTCCATACTTATCAGTCTTTCAGATATTTAAATGAGATTTAAGATATACATCTTTTCATAATTCTTTATTCTTGTCATTTCTTGCACTTTTATTTTATCAAACTACTATAAAATATTTAATTTTTAAAAAGCTGGGTGACTATAAAACAGCAGAAATCCTCAAGGTTAAATAAGTTTTCAACTTGCCTTTGGTCAGGCCATTTTTAAATGAGACTTAGAGGGTAAGGACATTCCCACAGTGGAAAACGATTGGCTTACCAAGGTCCAGCTTGCAGCAAGTCTAGCCCAACATAGACGCCTTTATTATCAAGGTTACCAACTGTAGCTGGGTTGCCATGACATACCAACCCAGTCAGTATTTCTGCAAAGCACTCCTAAAATTACATTAGATTTTAGATAAATTGCTTCATGTAGATTTACTCATGTAGGCTACTGCGGATAACGTAATTTTAAATTCAGAATTCAGAGAGAAAATATGCAAATAGCATCTCCAAATGAGAAAATAATACATGCCTTTAAATATACCAAATAATTAAAATTAAATCAACTCAGAATGTAAAGGCTTTTCATTTATTTCTTTGTTTATTTATTCATTGGTATTTAATGCCACCCTATTCAAAGAATTTTTCACTAACCTGATGATGGTCAGTTTTCGGGGTGCAGGGAACCTGAGTGCTTGGGGTAAACCACCAACCTTTGGCAAGTTACTGACAATCTTTCTCTGTGTGGCATTCAGATGATATGAACATCATATTGGCAGAAGACCACTGTCAATGACTACAGAAATGTCCACCAGAGCATTGTGGACCAATGATTGTCACCAAGGCCCATAAACAGTGTAGAGGTCTTTCAAACTAAACCCTTAAAAACCCAGATATTGAGTATTAAATTACATATGATATTACCTTGATATCTGTATTTTTATCCTTCATTGAAGCTAATACAGGCATTCCTTGGCCAGTTACCCATGATGCCCCTTCTTCCACATTTGACAAGATCTTAAGTATCTTTAGCACTGCCACTTTTACATCAACTCGCTTCTCATTGGTCAGTTTTGTCAGCAGCTTTGGGAGAAGAGTTTGGATTGGCTCCCACCATATTTCTTTTAGAGATGCGTGTTCAATTATCTAGCAGTACAGAAAATCAAACAAATATGCACTATGCAAAGTGACTTCTGAAAGAACAAGAAAATCCAACTGACAGGTAAAAGAAATTTTTTTAAGAATACAGATTAAGTGACTTTTGTTTCCTGAACTGGCAATTTTGCTTACTAATATCTTCATTATTTTTGGACATGATTAGCATATCTTAACTATAAAAAAATCTAAAAAAAAAACAAAAATACTTTCCATTCCCATATAGGCACAAGTAGAGACTAAATGTACAAGGCACAATGCAAAATCATAACACTGGCACATTATGAAATCTCCTTTTCAATCAACTTACTTTTCTGATAGCATCCAGAGCAATGGCGTGTACAGGTTTACAATCTCGTGATGTAATGATCAAGGTAAGGTCATTCAGTACACCTAACTCTATGAGCAGCTGGACATTGTTACCATGGTTACAACACTGTTGTAGGAGAATCAAGCCAGCTTCTCTCATGACAATGTTTTCTGTGTGAAGGTAAGCAATCAACTGAAAGTAGAAAACATGTACAGTACTTCAACACAAATACAGAAACTGAAAAAAAAGTCTTCTAAATGTGGAATCATTCAAGATAAAATTAACAACACAAGATATGTTAGAAACTAGAAGGTTAAACTCAAACCACAATCAGACAGACCCTACATACACCTTCCTTTCCATTTCACACTGAGATTCAATGTGTCAGATTAAGCATAAAACCAATCTCCTTTGTTTGCTCATGTGAACTCAGCAATCTTTTGTCAATGTAACAGGACAATACACACAGGCAGGCTAACACCTCCAAGCAATTTCTCTCTGAGCAGGAATTTTCAAGGTTAATCTGTAGAAGATTTTTACAGAAATTACCAAATTACTGTCTAAACTGTATTTCATTGTATGCTCTTTACAGAAATTAAACAGACAAAAAAGCGATTCACACATTTGTGCATAAATACAGAATTTTTTTTTTTGATTTAATTGATTTGATAATTTAACACCTAACACCCAACTCAATAATTTCTCAATCATACCGTGGCGGTCAATTTTAACCTAAGTCCCTGGCCTAATCTACTGGCCTTGGTAAAGTTAGTGAGAAACTTTTCCACATGTAATAAACAGACATGCACACTGTACTGGTGGAAGACAAGTGATTTTTGGTGGACCGCAGTGCACGGGTGTCATTTACACCTTATTGTCACCAAGGTCCCACAAACATGGAGAGTGAGGAAATCTGAGGTGTGTTCTTGTGGTTGAAAGACGAGCATCTTGACCACTCGCTCACACCATGTGTAATAAGAATCACACTCTACAAAGACTGGTGAATTCTGTGATTAGTAGTTGTTACTCTGGTCATATAGACTAATACCTTGTGAACAGATTCTGGGGTTAATGTCTCTTGGCTCTTGTAACTTCTTATCAGGGTAATCAGTGTTTTCTGCTGAACTGTCACGTCCGCTTTTCTTCTTTGAAAATCAAGTTTTTCTATCATATATTCAAAGGAAAGATCTGAAAACAAGATCCATTCTATATCAGTGTGACATTTCATACGCAGTCTTCACTTCTTCATCACCTGTTCAACCTGACTGATTGATCTACTAATATTTAATGAGAACCACAAGGATTTCTCACTGATATGATGGCCATAAGCTTTATGTGTGTAGCAAACTGACGCACCTAAATTTTATATTTTATTTACAAATCCACTATGTGCTAGGCAACTCCAGAAGAAAAAATGTCTGTTCCACAGCCAATGAATAATAAATTTCAGATCGCATAGTTTTTGGCTCCTGATGAAGAAGATATTTACATGTGAAGAGTTTAGGCACAAAAGCAGATAAACACCATTCATGCCAATATTTGAAAAAAATTGCATTCATGGAACTTTTTCTATCTGCTAACTTTGTGATAATTACATTTTTTACACCTACCTTCATAATTTCTACAATCCCAAAACAGCAGAAAAATACTAAACTTAATTTGATGCAAAATGAAAAACTGAAATGAGTTTATCTGTTTTTGCGTCTGAACTCTTCATGTATTATTTGAAAAATGTTAAATAACAAGATTGTGACCATGAGAGTTTTGTTCTGAAATAGCCAATTTCAACATAATCAGTGATGTCTAAACTGGCTTAACCACCACTCTGTCAGCCTTTTAAATATATAAAAATATAAATATGATGTCAAAGGTATAGAATACAGCTCTATGTAATATTTGCTACACCAGTAGTGTTAAACAGTTTCAGTGTAAACTGAGGACTTCAGCGTTTACAATGCCACCTGATGATGATGATATACTTTCACCCAATAGCAATGTTATAATCAATGTCGAAATATTGAGTCACAATGAACGTATCAATTTTCAGTCTAACACTACTTGTATAAAACTGATCAGTGGAAGTACTGGTTTCTTTAAAGTGTGTTTCCAATAACTAATCAATTGATCAGTTTCTGACATACTCCTCACCTTCTTCCTCTGATGATGAAGAACTTTCCGAATCTTCTTTCAAAATGTCACTGAGGGTTTCTTTCTTTCCATTGTCTCCAACAGCCACTTTATAACACTCACAGCCAGTGTGGACTAAGGGGAGATAACTCCTGTCCTGACACTGACTCAGTTTGCTCAATATGTCATTAGTGTTCAGCCTGTCTGGATCATCCCTGAAACAAAACGCGAAAGTGACATTGAAGCAACTACCAAGTGACACATAGATGTAGAACTTGTCTTGGATACTATCCTGACTTGTTTGCTAAATTCAAGATGTATTTTGAAGTTATTTGATTTTATTTATTTATTTGATTAAAAACCATGGTGATGCCATTGTGTCTCATGAATTTTTACAAGGCGGCGACTAATGTGAGACTTATGATCACTGATTTATTTGATTTATTTATTTGATTGGTGATTGGTGTTTTGCGCTGTACTCAAAAATATTTCACTTATACAATGACGGCCAGAATTATGGTGCGAGGAAACCGGGCAGAGCACGGGGGAAACCCACAACCATTCGCAGGCTGCTGGCAGACCTTCCCACTTACAGCCAGAGAGATCACTGATTTCAGTAAGAAAAGTTCCAGTTAAGAAATAAACAAATAAATGTCTAATTTTTATGCAAATGTTTTGTAAAATGATAGATTATTTTTGAAATGACATTTCACAGAACTATTTATCTAATTTTAATTTAATCTCATTGTAGGATTAGAGCTACATTAAGGCAAATTCAAACCACTGGTTCTCACCCAAAGCCTTCGTATCTCAGCTTAGAGGTGGATGTCCCGAATATGTCCTTCCTGTCCCCTGCGATAAGTAACTGTTGTGAGTGGGCGGGCACCCAGTGTTTTGTAAACATGATGCTCTGCTCATCTGACACATGCACTCATAAACACAGTAAAATCATCTTATGCTGGCCATCCTGGAAGAGGAAATAGGTCTCTGAAACAAAGCAAAACACAAATATGATTTAGGTTGGTATAAATATTACACATAATTTTACACATAAGTTATTCTCTTTTAGGTCAAATGGGGTAAACATGATGTTTTGGCTGTGGTTTAGGCCAACTTTAAAAAAATCTTTGTTGGCGGTAACCTCACTCTGTCAGAAAGTAATAGTTTCAGTTGGTTAAGATTTTTTTATTATTATTATCATTCTAGCTGATGAAAAAAAATATTGGTATACTAAAGAAATTAACATGGAGAGAGAGAGAGAGAGAAGAAAAAAAACCATTCCATCAAAGGCCCAGTAAAACGTTTCTTGGTCAGGTAGCCTTTAGTGAACATATTTTTACTGACGGCTTACTTAAGTAGATTTGTCGGTGATACTGAATGAAATAAGTCAGACCACAATTAATTCTGACCTCTGCTTGGTTTCTTTGACCTGTTGATATGACTGCTCTGATATGCACAATACAAGCGCACAAGAGTACTGCAATTCAATGCTTGCCAGTAAAACATTTATGGTGTTCACACAAAGAGCACAAATACATGCTTAAGAGTCTTCAGACTAAGTTAAGCTATAGAGTGGTATAACAAGCAAACCCTATATGTTGCTAGAGCTGTAAGTAGGAAGGTCTTCCAGCAACCTGCGGATGGTCATGGATTTCCTTCAGACCTGGTTTCCTCCCACCATAATGCTGGCTGCCGTCGTATGAGGACAACGGCTAGTTTTCACTGACAGCTCCTCAACGACAATCACGCACAGTTAAGTGTATGCATACTATGTGACATTTGTCAGAAAATGTGCAGATTTTTAATTACCCCACCTTTCTCCCTATTTTATTCAGCACAACAAACAAATCATGAAATGACCCCCTTCCCCCCACCCCCACCCCCACCCCCACCCCCGCTCACACACACACACACAGAGATCATATACAAAACAACATTATATACTAATTAAGTCCTGTCCTATTGTAAAAAGTCATTTTCCGGGAAACACATATTGCCTGATATTGAATTATTTGTCCAACTAAAAAGGGACAATATTTGGTGAAGTTGGACTAATCTTATCAGAAAAACTTAAATACTGGTATCACAAATAACATTTTCAGGCCTTTTTGTGCTTATGATGTGCATTTTTAGATATTGATAGTGAGTGAATTAGGTCAACCTAAATCACTCATTGTTTTATATATTGTTTATATGTTAAGTATATTCACTTACCGACAAGGATTATTTTGACCCTTTGATGTGCTATGTTGAAAGTATAAAGCAAGATATACTGGTCAAGAAACAAATTTGCAGATATACTGATTCAGTGAGCTAAATGATCTCTCTCCTTATTTAACATTCTAACATTTACCTTGTCAGTCAATATAAAACATGGAGTTATTACACTTAACGTTGTTGAATTATAGATACATCTGACCTCAGGAAACCCAAAAGTTTTAGAAGTTTAAATTCAGAGACATACATCTTTATCCAAGAATTATTTTTTATAAATTGCATATAACTATTGCCTTGTCTCATGTGAGTTAATGAAATGATTGGTATTTATAGCCTGTCTGTTATGTCAACTGCTCATCTCAGAAGGTCCTAAATTATAAATCAAATAAATAAATAAATATTAAACTATATACTTACCAGCAAGAATATTATGGTGACCACACCTTGCAAAGATAGATATGATATACCAAATCTCCCTCTGCATTCGCATATCGTCACGTTGTTTTATTTGTTGAACTTTATGTGTAACTTTGGGCAATAAACACTGTTAAACATGCAGTTACTTTAAACATGAATTCATAAACTTAGGCCTGTTCTCCAGATTCAGAGACTATGTTCCACACATTCTACCGTAGGATATACAGTACACTACAGCTCTACAAGGCTATATGAGGAGTTGCCTATTTGGTTTAAGTCCAGACAGTGTACCTTCTCAATACAGATTTGATCACTATATAGTCAAACACCTTCACTTCTCACAGCTCCACAGGCAACCATTGAAGTGTGTGACATGTCATCGTATAAATTTAATTTCTCTTTTTACCTGAATGGGCGTAAGTGGTAACAAATTATCACCACCTCTGCATGTTCACGCGTTTGCTTTCAGTAATGTCAACATGTCAATCATAAACAATTCCCAGATGGATGTAAACACAGCACATGTCACATCATGTCACCAACTATAACCCACGCGCGATCACAGTGAGGGAGCTGTCATTAATTTGTAACTTACCAACACATTTTTGGATAATTTTTGTGTTAAAAAAGACATCAGTGCTAAAAGTCACTGTGACTGTTTCACTAAACAAATAAGTTGGGATGTGGTGTTTAAATATTTAAATTGCTAGCATACTAGCTTTGAACATGAGCTGCAAAGTAAAATAAACTAACAAACAGCTCCATAATCAATAGATCATGGCGGCGAAACCAATCGTTGTTGTTGAAACTGGTAAAGTTCCACAGATTTCAACCATTTTTTTAGCGTTTACGACATTTTTCAGCTTGAAGCACGGTATCAATCTAATAACTGTGCCCCCATTCGCTGGAAATATCTATGTATAATGCTCTAAAGTTTGGCATTCAGCTAACACCAAGTGTTCTGCACGTTGTTTTCTCCTGTTCAAAAGGGCTATCGGAAGTCCAAATATCGTGGGTTTATGAGAAAGCAAGTTTTCCGACGTTTTCTTCTAAAAAGCTATCTTGTATGTGTGTGTGAACGCGTGTCATTTAGTGAATGGTATATTTTTTGCCTGATTGACACCAGTAATGCAGTCGATGCGTCGCTGATGAGATATATCTGCATATGTATACATTTATAAGCGTTACTTGTTTCAAAGTTTAACTAAGGCAATTTAATTCTCAAACCACTGTGTACCTATTCATTCCAACGTCATCTCATACCCAGGTCATTTCTAATCCTGTAAAGCTAGTGAAACTGAACCATTCACGTCAAATTCTTTATCATATAACAGCTAGGTGCATGCTATCATACAAGTATGACTTATTTAAGACTAGTTTGCACCCAAAAAGAAACCAGTCAAATGAATTTTGGTATACAGTATAATTCAGAATTTTTCAAGACCGCCAATTTTCATGTCTCTTTTCTGTATTCCGAAGTATAAACATGCAAATATGTGCATACAAGCACATTAATATCTTCTTCTGGTAATCCATTAGCCTTTGACCAGTGAGATCCCTGGTTTGAACTGCAGGTTTATATATTTATTTATTTGATTGGTGTTATATGCCGTACTCAAGAATATTTCACTTATACAACGGCGGCCAGCATTATGGTGGGAGGAAACGGGGCATAGCCCGGGTGAAACCCATGACCATCTGCAGGTTGGTGGCAGACCTTCCCACATACGGCCGGAGAGGAATCCAGCATGAGCTGGACTTGAACTCACAGCGACCGCATTTAAGTCAAGAACATTTTTAGGTATTTAGTGTAGTGTAGCCGATGATTTCCCTTTTAACTGGCATATTCTTGAGTATAGAATCAAACATCAGTCAATTGAATATAAACATTATTATTATTTCATAACTCTGTCGCATAAACTTGTATGTGAAGGTGAAGATGAATATTCTCTCTGCTCCATGACTATTCAGTGTATGTTAGCCTTTTTATCTGTATGATTTATTAATGAATTAATTTTAATTCAAAACAGTATTATCCATTGAAATACAAAAAGGTAAACTTCGACTGTTTCCTGTTTTTCTTCTACTTTTCTCTGCCTTTCACAGTTGCCTTTTCTGATGATTGGTGAGTAGCAAAGTCTACAAACGTTTCAAATTTGCCAGTCTTTCAAATTGATCAGGAGCTGATGGTGCTGTGGGAAATCAACATGGAACGAGGGAAAGAACTCACACAGGGGAGAAACGCAAATCAGATGGCGGGTTGGTCAACAGTGAACCAGTGGAAAAGAAAAAATTTTCCCTATCCATGAATTCCAGTCCGGGAGGGCCCTCAGCAAAGAAGATTTCCATATCACTGGGGAACCCTGGCAAGCCTCCAACTACTGGCCAAAACTCTGTAACCAAAGCTCCTGTCAACCCAGTCAAGTTATCCATGTCATCAAAACCAGTGAGTTGTTTGTCCATCAAAGTCAAATGTTTTTTTTTTAACAGAAATACTTGCTAGACTTTTAACAAATTTTTGGCCATTTGATTTTTTGGAAGACACTTCTCATATCCAGTGATGATAATTCAAACATGACTTCAAATAAAGGAAATTTAGGTGGCAAAGCTTATAAATGTCTGGTTTGGTTCCTATGAAACATGAAGTTTCAAAAAATTGCGAATGGATCATAGATTTTTTCATTCAATTCCCAGACATCTGATAAAGGTCTGTTGACTCCCAAGTTGGGAAAAAAACAAAAAAAAAACAAAAAAAAAACAAAATATTTAAAATTAATAAACTGATTGATTAATACACTTACCTTTCTCAGGTAATGTCTACATGTACATAATATGCTGCTCTTAAAGGAATCTTACATGTATAGCTTAATAAAGCAATACGGAATGGTTGCTGATTGACTGGCCGTGGAAATAAGGTTTCCTGCAGCCTTGGTCGTCCTTGAATAAATATGCCATACCTAAAATTCTGCTTAGGCTAGGCATAGCCTGGACTTAATAAAGCATTACGGAATCGTTGCTGATTGACTGGCCATGGAAATAAGGTTTCCTGCAGCCTTGGTCGTCCTTGAATAAATATGCCATACCTAAAATTCCGCTTAGGCTAGGCATAGCCTGGACTTGCCTATGTCTCACACCAGCCAGTTAGAATCGATTCTGTATCCCTTTAATTTCAGAATCTAGACTCTCCACTGTTGGGCTCAGTATGAGATATCCTATTGATACTTTGTTCAGTCTTTATTTTCACAGCTTTAGTAAATCAATCCCGTTTTGTGATGTATAGGACTATATTTATGTCCAGACACTGTTCCAACTTGTGGTTTTACTATTTAAAAGAAATCAAGCAACCAGCAAAGTTTCACACTTGCATTACTGCACTGTGGATTCACACAGTAAACTGTATTTCACCTAAAAGTTTGTCAGTGACTTAAGTTGCTTATATTGGCTGATTTTGAGAGTTTTATTGATCTTAGAAAGGTGTTTCAAGTTAGTTTGGAAGGTAGGGTGACAAACCACTGGACAAATTGTAGTTTCAATGCAAAAAGTGGTATTTTATACCTTAATTTGCCATTATTTCAAAAATGTATTGTTGGGCCAAAATTTTAGGTCATTTACATTAGGTACGCCTATTTTTCATGGGCCAGTGCATATTTAATAGGTTAAGTGGTTCTCAAGTATTTGACCTCTTCCCAGATGTGTGAAGTGTAATTTATAGTAGCTCTCTTTATATTGGAATAGGTGTAATGCTGTTGGCATTAATTCTCCTTTGTGAACAGTATCAAATTGATTATGCTGATCTGGTCTTTTGAACAACATGGCTTGTCAATTACAATAAAATTCCATGCGAGATCTTTGGCCTGTTGCCAAGTCTAGAACATGATTGAAAGGGTTTTCTTTCACCCTTGGATTGGCAGGTGAAATGTTACACTTACAGGTGACTCATCTAGTTTATTTTGGATGTGTTCATGTCGTGTCAACATTATGAAAGCTGTTTTACAGTTGATTTCTTATTGTATTTGATTCATGAATATAGGGTTTTGAATGTGATATGATAAGTGCTTGTATATCATTTTCTCTCTAATGAATTCTTCCAACATTCAAATTAGTTAAAGTAGCAACTATAATTCAGATTTTTCATAAAGTTCCTGTGATGTCATATAACATCAGTATCTGGAAAAATGAAAGCACTATGGGTAGTGGGTACTGGTACCTGATTAACATGCCGAAATAATTAATACAATTAATACAATATAGTACACCTGTATGCTCCAAAATAATTTAAATGAAAGAGTGTTTGTATGATTTACATGTATTTGTTTTGGTGCTATTTTAGCCCTGTCAAATATTTAATTGTTATATGTGAAGATCTGTTAAAGCACCACAGCAGATTTAAACTTCTACTTTCTTTGCCACCACAGAAGCTCAGCCGCTCATCTCATTTTGATGCTGGTCATCAGTTGAATCTTGGATCGTTTTTAACTCACCTTCCTCACCGATGACATGAAAAATCCTGCAGCCAATTTAAACATTATTTAATCATTGAACCAATCACATAACCAGACTGATGAGAAAGCGGATAAGATTACAGTAGTTTTATGCCACGAGTTGTAAATCAGCTTTGATTTCAGAACAAGTGGTCATTTTGCCAGAGTTTCTTATGAACCCGGTGTCATAAAGTAAGTTTTAACGGCACAATTCATCCATGTAGAGAAATTAATTGGTAAGGCTGATAGATGGAGGCAAAAAGTTTCCACGGGAAATCGGCAACGGAACAGTGTGTATCTCCTAACTTTATAGAGGGATTTCAACTTGGAACTCTTTTGTTGTTGAAGGTAGAAAATGTCCAACTATATCATGTGACCGGTCAAAAATGTTAGGCAACTATTGTTGATCAAAGTCACTGTAACATGGGTGTCTGAAAAATGTGTCATGAAATGTAATTTAGACTGGAGGAAGGATAGAGAAGATTGAGAATCTGAATATTTGTGAACTTGAGAAGTTCCTAAAGGAATGAGGTGTGATTTGTGCATCTGGAAAAGGGTGAGACAGTTGATCAGTGAATTAATGTCAACAAAGGTTGCTTAACATTTTCACCATTCACATGACACAGCAGGACTGTGTTTTTAACTTTGATAACAAAGGAGTTCCAACTTCAAAGTGAAGTGTAGATTTGATTTTGTGTATCAGGATGTCAATTCAGATAAATAGGCATGGATAATTCTTACTGTGTGTATAATACTGATGTGTGTGTCTCATCAGGTTAACAAGACCAAGTTCATATATAAATCAGTAAAATAAGACCAATCAATTAAATACAGACATAATATTTTATGGAACTGTTGTATTTTCTTTTATTTAGAATAAAGACACAGCTGTGAACCTCAAGAAAACTGCCAAAGTAGCAAGTGTATTCAACGACGAAGATGATGTAAGTAAACATGTTTGGTTGCTTTTGATATAGGTGCTTCCACAAAGTGATGCAAATTGTTAATTGACTTATCATTGAAGTCACAATTCCTAGTGGCTTGGTATTTGTGAAAGTGAAAGCTGGCAATAAAGTTCCTTAAACTTAGAAAGCCGTTAGCATAATAAGTTTTCTAAACTTTAGGATTATTGTAACACTATAATAGTACATGTACAAGTCTGATAATTCCTGAAAGGCAATAATTCGAACTGTTTGTGGTAAATACAGAAAATTTCAATAGGTAAAATGGAAAAATAAAATAAATAAATAATGCCACAGAAAAAACTGTGAACTTTTATTTTTGGTTTGTATAGTGGGAGCTGTTACTGAAATGTTTACAACTGTGCATTGTGTTGCAGAGTGAAGAAGAAATGCCACCTGAGGCTAAAATGAGAATGAAAAACATTGGCAGGTACATGTAGGAAGTAATGTGCTTTGAATACTGCTTGTAGAGGCACACATGCTGTACACAGCACTCTGACTCACCAAGTTTGTTTGTTTGCTTGGGAATTAAGGTTTATTTCAACTTTTTTTTTCTCGGTCAAAAAAAAAGGCACTTATTGGGCAGTCACATTGTTTACATATAGTTTTCATTTTCATTTGTTCATCCTAGATTATAAATTTTAAAGGTATCAATTTGGTTTTCAAATTTTAACTCATGTTTGCCTTATTTTAGCTGGTTTTAATAATGTCTGTCTATTTTTGTTTGATATTTGGATGTTCTCATCACATCGAAAAACCATTGACTATTTCAGTGTTTAAATATATTCCTGCCCCATATGGCTGAAATATTACAGATAGCCCTGAACTCTGATTTCATGATAGTAACAAGTTGGGACGTGTAAGAAAAAAATTTGAAAGACTTTCTATGGCATTGAGACACCTTCCTGAAATTAGGGAAGCCTGCCATTTCACGCAGGTAATCATCAGAAAATTTCTTTCCCTTGCTTTCTTTTCAGAAATACCCCAACAGCTGCTGGACCAAACTCCTTTGGAAAAAGTCGTCTAGGATTCTGCGATAGGCAGAAAGTCCTCGAAAGAGAAATTAAGCAACAAATGGATGAGACAGAGAAAGACTGAGGAGAATGTTTTAGCCATTCACAATTTTTGTGTACGGTATTGGACATGTGGAACACCCTTGAAGTTGAATGATGGAAGGAACTGTGGTTCATGTGGCCTTTGTGTCTGTCTTATTCCAGTTTATGATGCAAGTCACGTTAAGGTACACAGAAAAAAACTCTGCCAACAACAGCAATGTTTTATGCCTGTTACATACAGAGTCTGCTCAACCACTGACTTTCCTTACTGTGTTTACCCAAATGACTTAAAGCACAAAACACGGTGAAATTAAACTTGTTGCCACCCAGAAAAGGCCCTGACTGGCATAAGACAGAATTTATCAAACATTTCCCTCTTGTTAGTTGTATAAGCAAGGGAGAGTGCCACCATGATTTTGATGTGCTACACTGAATGCAATACCAAAACCTAGACTCGTCTATACAACTTTCCAGTGTGAGGTGGGAATGAAACAGAATGTCTTAGTCTATATTGATCTGACTGAATAAGCTTAATTAACCTGAGTATGTGTATCAGCTGTTAGTCTAAGAGGTTGTTTTACCATGTAAAGTAATATATTTCTTTTTTAAGAAATTTAACTCTGATATTTGACACTGGATCTCTGCAATTAAAGTGTTAAAGTGTAGATGATAAAATTCTCTATTTGTTAACCTGTTTTAATTTTCAGAAAAACTTCCCACAATATTATGTATGAAATCAACCCATACCACTAACTGCATCTAGACAGGTGTAAATGATATCAAATTTCTGTTTGTACAGTGACAAACTTGCTGATTTCTATCTGTTATGTTCTATATCTTTTATACCAACAAAATAGTACTCCATATAATATCATCAGAATAGCAATAGTATGAAATATGGCTCTTTTCAGTAAATAGCAAATAACCTACCAAATAAATTTCACAGATAGAAAAGGAAGCATGGAAAAAACAGATAGTTTTGTCAACCAAGCATTTCAGATCCTATGTTCAGAAAAGATACCCATGTTTTAGCAAGATAAATAATATGTAAAATGATGTACATCCTCAAGCAAATAATCAATGTTTGTCTAAATGTGAAAAAAATTGAAACATGAGAAATGTGTAAAGTGAAACAGAGCTTTTGAAAAAGCCCAAGGTTAAAATGGATGAGCAATGTCAACATATATCTATACCATTTTTAACACAAACTCTTGCAGTTACATTGTGGTGTTTAACAGTACACAGTATACATGTAGTATACACACCGTAGTATACACACTCATTCTATCATTGCAACTAACATACTGTTTAACTCCGGTCACATACAAGTCAATACATCACATTAATATAGTCCGTGCAGCGGAAATACCAGGCAAAACCTTGGTTGATCCACTGTGGCACTTATTTAAAAGGTTTGCTGGTCATTGTTCAGCCCTACCCTAAGCCATTACATGAAATCATAATTTCACATCTAATGCAATATGATGTTCCAGTTTACTGCAAAGTAACTGTTTAGTAGTAGATTTTCCTTATGTAGCTTACTGTTGGTTAATTGTGCAACTGTTGGTAATTTACAGTCTATTCTATCCAAAAATAGTGATTGAAATAATAAGAAAATGCATGGCATTTTGGCAGTGAAAATGGTAATAGCGATGTTTCATTGCTTACAAATTGCTATATATTAATTTTCAGGGGAAATATGTGTTTTAACGGTTTACTTTTTGTGTTTTTAATTCATTTCACAATCTTTAATGGAATGGGAATCTTAGATTTTGTTCACTGATGCTGTTATACAAAATGTGTCAGAGCAAACCATGCTGTAAAAACAGCTTATCTAGCTGGTACTATTGTGTACCTCACTATTCCCTCCCCCTTTCATCACAGTGGTGCGCCCAAAGGTGGTTTAATCTCCGAAGGATAATATTAAATCGCCATCTGTCATGTAAAACTGTTTCTAGATTTTTCATACCATAGTGTTAAATGCAAGTGTCCTTTCATACTAGTAATGCTCTTGATTAATTTAAGAATTGTTTTTATTCATACACACTAACAAATGCATGTTTGATATTTATTCATGCTGAAAGAGAGGCATTTGAGCAAACTGTAACTTATTTCGCTGGTAAGAATATTTTGCCACGTGGTAATTAGGAACAGAAGTTATTTAGCCCTGTACTGTATGGTTATTTTTCATTTGTTTGTGATCATCTTTGTTCATAAAGTAGTACTTTACAGCATCATATGAACATTCTTCCCTATGTTTCACATTAGTTTGGGATTTGGAAAATTCCAATCATTGTACCTAGTAATCTCTATCATTGGGCTGCCTGGTGCTGGGTAGGCTGGGTAGGGCTGCCCAGGTTATACTAACACTGATAATGTTGGGGAAATACGCTAGTTACATGTTAAAGTTAAAAGAGTTGTGTTACTGGGAAATGTTGTTTGTGTTTGTTTTCTACACATATATGTATTTAAAGAAAGAAATAAAGATTAAATGTAACCTCTCAGGCAGTATTCACTTTGAGGGAAGCACATGCTCTATCCTGACCTAACTTTTGGGCAGGTCTAGATCTACGTACCTCTACCTTTGCTAACACTGTGGTAGAGTTATACAACGTTCGATTCAATTTTCTTGAAGTACAGTAGCCCTGACCTGAGACCTCGATCTAAGGGTGGCTTATACATACTGATATGCAGGGACTGCTGGCCACCCTGTAATCTTTCGCCTAACACCACAAATAGATAACGGCCGAGATCCTTGGCAACAGTAGTGCCAGAATTCTGCTGCCTTGCACGTCATACACTTATCTTGTTTCTCCTGCGATCTGGACCAATTTGCCTGCTACAATTTCGCCGATGTCACCTTTATTTGATCCTGCTGATCTCGAAGATCATCACCCCACATTAAAACAAAACCTATCCGTGATGATGGCTGGGGTAAGCTTACGGAAGTCGCCTTAAAGTAGTTCATTTTGAAGCCTACAACTGCTGCAATATATCACCAACGGAGATGAGAACTAACCCACCCCACCTCCACCCAAAAGGGTCCAACTGAGTGGTCAAAATTGAGTAATTCAGTTCAATTTTAAATGGAGCCAAGTGCTTTGTATAAAAGTGCGAACATCACTGGTCATTGTTTACATAAGGAACACTGTCGCAATTACAGGTCGGTTTCATTTTCATTTGGGGTGATGAACTTTGAGACCTGCAGACTGTTAGGGAGTAAAGGTGAGGCTGCTGAAATTGTAGCGAACATATTTGTGCAGGTCTGTATATTCACAGGAGACGCAAGAAACATACCTGAGGCTTGAGGCCGCAGAACTCTGGCACTACCCCCAAGAAAAGTAAATTGAAGACTGTATAGCTCTAAAATAGTGTTAGCAAAGGTGGGGAGTATTTAGATCTAGGGCAGGTCAAAGACTTTAAAGATATGACAATCTAGCTTTCGCTGGTAGTTTACAGATGTCAGTAAAGTGTAATAATAGTGTGACTGTGAGGTGTCACGTCTGGAGACATCACATGATTCTGGCATAATGGTACACACTGAGGCAGCTCTATATAAGTATGATGGCTAAGGGATATTGCCTACATTAAGGCCTAAACTGTCATTCCGCAAAAGAAATATAAAACAACAACAGGGAATAAGATTTCTGATTTAAAACAGAGTGGGCTGTGGCTGATTGGTTAAGGTGCTTGACTTTCAGTCACTATGAAACATGGTTCAAACCCTGCCTTGGCTCGTCTAGCTATTTGTGCTGTCTAACGTTTGTTGAAGACCCATTTTGTCTTCCCCAAATATCCTGTCTAAAGTCACATGTACCCATAAAATTGAGTGACAATGCATAAGCAAATGATCAAACAAATTAACATGGGTAAGACCTTGAAGTATTATATTTCACCCGAAAAATAACCTTTCAGAAAAACATAAAGGCCCTGAAATGACACTTTTGATGTCAGAACTTAAAATGAATCAAACTATAGACTTTTGTGACTTTATAGGCCTACACTTTCATGGAAAAACTGACGTGGCACTGTAAAGTGAGTGAATCAATGAGAATGATGGAAAATGTGCCGCTTGAAGAATGCTAAACTTTAGGTGAAATTCATTAATTTTCTCCCCATGGTACAAAAAATGATCTTTAAATTCAGCAAAGATAAGTTTGAATGCAAACCTTAATACAGTCTTTATAGCTAGACATGCGATTGGATAGCGTTGAAGCGAGTGAAGATGCGCACTTGTGTTCTACAACTGCTTATTGTCAACATTAGCAGGTAAATCAGAGTTGTCTTCTCCTGACAGTTTTTGCTGCAGGTGGTGGTCTATCGAGAGTTTGTGAACTGTGTTATCAACCCGTCGTCACTTCGGACAAGGTTTGTTGTCAGATTAAGCAGGCTGTTGTTCTCGAGGTGCTGACAGAGTGTTCAAACTAATCTTGTCAAGAATGCAGGTCGAATGGTTCTGCCAGTTACGAAGTTATGTAAACTTAACTAGGTCAGAACAACAACAACTGTCAAGCTGTCCCAGCTTATGAACCGGCGTTTTCTTGTACTGGCTGTAACAGATTGGCAGTTTATTAATTTCCTCCACCCATGATGCCGACCACCGTTATATAAGTCACAAATATATAGCGGCCACCAACTATTCCCAGATTAAGACCACTATGTGAGCAGATATAAATGGACTTCTGATAAAGCAGTCCGAGATTACTCTGACCTAAACCTGATTACTCTTAGGTTTGGCAAAATTTTGTTCGGCCATGGATGGCCCCAGACCCACGCTGGTTCGCCGAACAAACTATGGCCAAACTTAATGTCAGCGCAAGCTCGGACTAATAAAACAAAGCAAATTAACCTAACGTCACTCAAGCAATGTCGTCCAGTGCGCAGATAATTCGATCCCCATATTGTCTGAATTATAATTGCAATGACATATACTTGTATATTAAATCATAATTTTTAGTTGTTCATCCACAAAATGATGACAGCAGTATGCACAGCATTATAGACTGTTGATGTCAAATAGAATTGGCTTTTCCTAACCTGTGTTATACTGATCAGATGAAAATTTAGGTAACCCCCTAAAAACTAGCTGGATGTTCATCTACTTTACCGTAAACTGTCTAAAAAAAAAAAAAGAAGAAAAACAAGGAAAAAGTTACAAAGAGTGACAATTTATTATCCCTCTCATACTGTATTCCGGGTTTTACTCTTTTCCATTCTGAACTGAAGATAACCTTTCTCGCACCACTCTTTACAGTAAGTGTGACAGGACGACCAGGAGCTAAATGCCTGGTCAAACATCTTTTTACAAGTTTTATGAAACTGCGCTCATTTTGCACCACATCAAATTTGACGGTTCAAGGCTATGGAAATTTGCCCATTGATTGGTTAAGCGTAGACGTGGATACAGCTTGGAACTGATTGTTACTTACACAGCGGCTTGGCTAATTAGAAACTCTGTTTACTAATATAGTTCCCTTACGTGTAAAATTGCAAAGTACTACTCGTTATCCTATGGCGTGTTGCTTTAATTGTAATGTTTCCTTTGCAATAATTGTGAAAACATTAATTCAATAATGTTAAATGTACTGCTTCCATATTTTATTTTTCTGACATTCATTCGGTCGGTAGACAAGGTAAATGTCAGAATGTTAAATAAGGAGAAAAAAAGCCCCAGATGTGTCAGATTGACAGTAAGGAAAATTTCCCGCTGTTCAAACGCACATCTTTCCTTTTATAAATCTATGTCGACAGTCTGCTGTTGTTCCTACAAATTAAATAACCTGTTCTTAGGTTGGCCTAACCAAAAATAGTCCTTGGCAATAACACAAATTGACAAAAAAGGACATTTTCCAGCACTATGCTGCGGGAGGCATCTCAATAACCCGCTAACTGCTATGGTATAGGCTCAAAAAATGTGATTATTTTTCATGAACAGACATGATTGCCATAGACCCTTTTGGTATGGCGAGTCTTATAACAGGCCAGTTAATTACCGAGACCACACCATTAACATTAATTTATGTTAGGAAAGATTTAATGGGCTTGTGAACTGTGGTAAAAGGTCTTTGACGTCAATCTAACACATTTTGGACTGTTTGTCTGCATAACTCTTGCAGCAGTGTTGCACGATGAGAGTTACCTCACTCTGCAACTATTTTACTAAAGATACCCCTAGGGGAATCCGAATGGGCATTTCAGGATTCAGGATGGGCATTTCGGGGCTTTCGCAAACTAACACCTCTGAAAGGCAATGATATTGCGACAGCTTCTCATGGCGGCATCTTGTCCATCTACCCTAATTCTTACACCTTCGCAACCTCCTCAGTGGCCAGTATTTTGAAACATCCTGAGAGAACTATTGGATGTAGAGAAATAATCTGCACTGTTGTGTGAAGCTTTATGTTGTTATTTTTGTAATAGTTGTATGCATAAATGTCACTGAAAAAAGGACTGAAGTGGTTGGAAAGGTTGGATATTTACAGTAAGATGAACTCAGTGTACTATGTTTAAATGCTGACATTTATCGTAGCACCTAGTCCATTACCACATGCAGTAGTCATCGCCTTACCATGACGGTAAAATAGATTCTATTCCAGCTCCATGGTGTTATGATGAATGTCACAATATTAAGACAGCAGACTGAGTCATGTAGATCTACTAGACTTCGTTGAGCCGACAGTTTCAAGCTTTTTATTGGCTCTGTATTCAAACTGAAATGAAAAGGACAACAGCACTGTATCTTGTATGTCATCTGTGTTTCCTAATAATGCTGGACTAAACTGAACTGATCCGAGCCAAAGAAAGACCGAAAATATGTGAAGAAATCCTTCACTGATTCATATACTGTAATTTCTCAACCATTTCATATATGAAAGAACAAGTTTCAGAGTGAATTATGTACCTTTATAATTTGATTTTGGGAAAAAAAACTACATTGGTTGTGTCGGACTGTGTCAGGGCTTCACAGAAAGTATACACATGCAAAAAGGTTGAAGAATTATAGTTTACACTATCTTGTTCACAGATGAGTGATTTCCTCAAACCGGCTGTTGCAGTAATTATTCCCAATCTTGGAGGAATTGCTGGATCTTTCCTCACTCGACAAAACATACCAACTTGGTATGAGGTATGTATAAATTAGTCTGAAATATATTTACATACACCTATGCCTTTGTCAGGTCTTCTCGATTACACTTGTATAACATGGTTTTCAGTTGCATGTCTAAAGGGTTTAAAACAGTTCAACAAATTTGTTTTGTTTTTCTCAAAGGATTTCATTAAACAGGTGGTCAGATTGTGAATGCATGTGTCTCTTGACGTAAGTCTCTAGTGATTGAACAATACCACCTGGTTCTAGAAATGATGAACATATGTTCCCATTGTTGATTGTCATGTTTGTGGTAACAAAATTGGCTTTGAGGAGATTGTCATTTAATGTGAGAAAAGTTCAAAAAAATTGAGGCCAATGCCCCATAAGTCCTTTCATTTAGGGAAAGGTTGAAAAGGTTTCAGATTCTTGTGCTTTTACTGGTATTGCTTATTTTCAGCATTTGAACCGACCATCCTGGCGCCCCCCAAACTACATATTTGGACCAGTCTGGACATATCTATACTCCTCTATGGGGTATGCCTCATATCTGGTCTGGAGGGATGCAGCTGATTGTGATGAAGCTAAACTCCCATTGTCCCTGTTTGCTGGACAGCTTGCTCTCAACTGGGCCTGGACACCCATTTTCTTTGGGGCACACAAGCTTGGACTGGTAAAGACATCCCTCTTTTTGAATATTTTAGAAAATTACAGATATTGATTGATAAGATATCTATCTTTGTGAAAATATTTGATGTTAAAATTTTCAAACAGAGATTGTACTAATATTAATATATTTATAAGATTTTATCTGAAGAAAATATAATATATTTTAATGTGAAAAATGTCAAACAAGGATGATATTAATATTTATTTATTTGAATAAATTTATTTATTTTTGTGTTTTATCTTTAACAATACACTCCAGAGTTTTTCACTTGAATGACAGTCAGGTTTATTGGTGGGAGGAACAGGAGTGCCTGGAGTAATATAACACCCCGTGCTGTGTACATAATACACCTCTTGACTTAAAGCTGAAATGGAAGACAACTTCAATATTACATATACAATATAGTATTATCGTTATCGGGATTACACTTTCTGAATATAATACTGTTACTTAATCCACTTTGTAAATGACATCTATACATATACAATATATGTGAATTTGTCTTATTGCCAAGAATGTCAAAAAGTTTTTATTTTATTTACCATTTGAGTTTTAATTATACATACATACACACTCACACACACATATCTTGTATTTTTACAAATATGGCTTGTTTTTATGTTTCAGGCTACAATTGAAATCGGAGTATTGTGGGGTGCCATTGTTGCTACGATGTACACATTTTATCCAATCAACAAAACAGCATCTCTTCTACTGCTTCCTTACCTAGGCTGGGTGTCATTCGCATCAGCTTTGACCTACAGCATTTGGAAAAGAAACAAAGACAGAACAGATTAGTTCATGAGGATTGTCTTATGTAGAGTCAAATGAACAAGTCAAAATTGTTCAACTTTTGTTGTGTACAGAGCAGTTAATGAAATAAGCTGTAGAGATGTTGAGTTTGGCTAGCTTCTAGTATCTACAGTGATAGATAACCACATTTAAAATGAGGTCATAGGGGGTTGAAAGGCAGATGTGAGAAGTTTCACTTACATTTGGGCATGATATGGGAAGGGCAAAATTGGCATTGTGTTCATTGGAATAATTGGAATTGACCCAATATAACATTACCATTATTTCTAAGAGGAAGGCTTAGCAATGGATGTGTTGATCAAAGTCATCACTGATTGAATCAAAACAGCTATGTAAAAAATTGTTCGAAAAAAAAAATTTCCAAACGTTTTAATCCTATTTCGAAAACCCTTTATTAAAGAATGTTTCATTGCAGTATTTTAACTGCTTCCAGCAAAGGCTGTGACCAAATGTCTTTTTTTGAAAACAGTTTTAATAGATCTGCAAAGCTTGGTTAAATAACCACGAGGAGATGGCCAACATCTCTACTAAGCTTAAATGATTTTATCACCAGATGGGGAGTGTTTCACAGGTGCCTTCTTTCCCCTAAACCTACTTTTTAATGAAACAGCCTTAAGAAATCAACAAAGCAGGACAGCCTACTATTGTGGTCAAGTGCAAATCTAGAAGAGATAAAAGTAGAAGAGATTCTGTATCTGTTTCATTGGAAAGGTTGAAGGGTGACAGTAGTTTAACCTGGTGTTAATGAATTTAGATTTGCCTGCTTGGTTTTGCCATCCTCCTGTTTAGGAGTGCGTTTAGTGCGTTTATTTTGAGAAGCATGTATCCTCTGCTTAAATGGAATGATACAAGCGGTAGTCTAAAATTTATTCCCAAATTTTTTAGGGAATATTCTTCGGCATAGTTAAAGGGCAACCAGTATTGTTTTTCATCTTAGACGTATATATTATTATCTGTACAAAATGTATATATGTTTATTCCAACTGTAAAACAAAACAAAAAAACAAAATACTCCTCGATTTTTACCTCGTGCCCATTTTGTACTCCTCTTGTAGTGGTTATTTGCCGGTTTCTGACACTAGGCTAGAGTGATGATATGACATGAATACCTCCTGTTGTAAGTGTAAACACCACATTGATGTTTAATGGTATGCGTAGATTTCATCACATAAGTAATATTTTGATGGCATTGTTTCTGTCTGCTGTGTAGTTTGTAACCTAGATATTTATAGTTACCTTTTCACCACTATTTTGTTTACCTGGTATATTTATGTGCTCCAGGAATGCTTTATCAATGTAAATATAACACAGAAGTGAATTCCTCGCTGCTAACCTTTTTGCCGTGTTTTTTTATACAAAAAAATGAAATTGCCAGTAAAACTGGTATAATGGTCATGTGTGTGTGCTTGTCTTGAGTTCAGTAACATGAAAGGCTGACAGTCAGACCAAGAGAGATAGCTAAAATGTTAATGATGATCATGGAGCAACTTGTACTCCATGAGATGCCGGTTCAAACCCAAGACATGACTCATGGGTCAGTTTGCTCACGAGTCAATCCTGCACGTTGAACAGTGCATTTCAAGATTACCCTGCAGCATATGTGAGCCCTTTGACATGACTCGTGGGTCAGTTTGCTCACGAGTCAATCCTGCACGTTGAACAGTGCATTTCAAGATTACCCTGCAGCATTTGTGAGCCCTTTGACATGACTCGTGGGTCAGTTTGCTTACGAGTCAATCCTGCACGTTGAACAGTGCATTTCAAGATTACCCTGCATTGTTTGTGAGCCCTTTGATATGACTCATGGGTCAGTTTGCTCACAAGTCAATCCTGCACGTTGAACAGTGCATTTCAAGATTACCCTGCAGCATTTGTGAGCCCTTTGACATGACTCATGGGTCAGTTTGCTCACAAGTCAATCCTGCACGTTGAACAGTGCATTTCAAGATTACCCCGCATTGTTTGTGAGCCCTTTGACATGACTCATGGGTCAGTTTGCTTACGAGTCAATCCTGCACGTTGAACAGTGCATTTCAAGATTACCCTGTAGCATTTGTGAGCCCTTTGATATGACTCGTGGGTCAGTTTGCTCACGAGTCAATCCTGCACGTTGAACAGTGTATTTCAAGACTACCCTGCATTGTTTGTGAGCCCTTTGACATGACTCATGGGTCAGTTTGCTTACGAGTCAATCCTGCACGTTGAACAGTGCATTTCAAGATTACACTGCAGCATTCAGGGTAATTTTTGTGTATGGCATCAAACAAAAAAATAAATCCATACATATAAACCCTTGGAAAAGCATTAAAAGCAGTAATCAAGCTAGACTATGGTTTTCCATCAAGAGGTATGTCACGTACCTGGCAAGGAAGAATGACCTCTGAAGTCTCTGCCAGCAGATCAGTGATTGGTCAAATGGAGTTCAGTTATGAACAGTTTCCATTTAAATATACATGTAGGTGCTGGTATGTGTCTTTGGTGAATATCTGGACTGAAGCAGTCTTTTGCACCATATATCAAAGATTATTTCACTTCAAAGATAGTGGTCAGGATATTAGTTGATAGAGACTTCCCTCCACCTATAAAACTGACAGCCTTCGTGCAGATGTAAAATGGCACAATAGTCCATTTTTAGAGACATTTAAAGGTTATAAAATGTTACTTTTGCTTCGGAAAATGAAGGTTACATTTTTCATGCAGGATATCAGCCTACCTTCTAAGCAAATGTCAAGACATCTTTCCTAAATCAGCAGAATTCTCAAAATTAAGCAAACTGAGTAAAATGAAATAAAATGCAGAGATGTTGAGTTTGGCTAGCTTCTAGTATCTACAGTGATAGATAACCACATTCAAAATGAGGTTATAGGGGGTTGAAAGGCAGATGTGAGAAGTTTCACTTACATTTGGGCATGATATGGGCAGGACAAAATTGGCGTTGTGTTCATTGGAATAACTGCATTTGACCAAATATAACATTACCTTTATTTCTAAGAGGAAGGCTTAGCAATGGATGTGCTGATCAAAGTCATCACTGATTGAATCAAAACAGCTATGTAGAAAGATGAAATTTTAAGCACTTTACAGTAAATAAATTCGCCTTCTTGTTTTAATTGAACAAGCTTGGGAAACCTCTCCCAGTCGAAGTCATAGACAACCTTGCCGAATGACCAGGGTTAAGTTTAAGCTCGGTCTCCCTTGGTTGTACTGGTATACCTGTTAAATCCCTTATCATTTTATCAGTGTTGTGCATCTACTCAGCCTGCTAGGAACACTACTTTACGGCTAGGTGGATCACTGATAGCTGTTAGTGTATTGACCTCTAACTGACCATATCTTTGTGTGTTTGCTTTTGGTTGAGTGTACATAACCCTGAAGATTATTTTCGGTATACTCAAGAATGTTTACAGCTAAAACTAAGCAGCTCCTTACATTGCCTGGTTGGCCTAACTTTTGACAACCTGTTTTTTAACACGTGCCATTCTCTTAACACGAGGCCTGAGTTCTAGATTGAGGATTCTGTAAAAATAGCAAATTAGGGTTTGTTCACTTACATGATGGGCAGGTGAAGATTATGGCGGAAGGAATTTAGAATGCCCAAAGCCATTCTCTGGTTACCTGGCACATCTCTCAGGGTTGGATTTGAGCAAGTGAGTTTTCTGGTCAAGTGCCTGATAGTCGCAATGACTTGTATACCTTGGCAGTACTGAATGTGGCAGTGGTGGTCTGTTTGCTTTGCTCACTCAATGTATGTGATCAGGTCAGTGTCCGTATAATGTGAATAGGGTATGGTGTCCTTGGCATGATGCTTCCATGAAGCAGAACTATGTGAAATGCTATCAACTGTGCTCTGTTGTGCAATATTATGTGAAGTTAGCTGGAGACCACTTGCCTTCTACCAATAAAATAGATGGGGCATGTGGAAAAGTTTGTCAGTTTCTTGCTCAACATTAGTGGTTTATTCCAGAAACACCTATTTCTATCACCTATAAAAATCACCGCCACTTGATACATGAAATCCTGAGGATTTCATGTAAATACATTAACCTTATGTTAAGATTGTGCTAAGAACATTGATTATCTTAATATTTAATTATTTGACTTGCATTTTATGTCGTATTCAAGAATATTTGACTTATACGACTGACCAGCATTATAGTTGGAAGAAATGGGCAGGGTCCGAAGGATACTCTCGGCCAGGTGGCTGGGAGACTTTTCCATGCATTATTGGAGAAAAGGCCAGTATTAAAACTCACAGCGATTCCATTGCAGGAAGGCCCCCGAGTCCTTGTGCTACACTAATCTGCCAATCAGCAGACCACAGATTATCTTAAGGTAACTTCGTACAACAAAACCACTATAAATCACCTAACGGAATCCAGCAGAATTTTCTAAAATCACCTAACGGAATCCAGCAGAATTTTCTAACAGGAAATCTTTAACAGATCGATCACAACACACATTGACAACTCTGACTACTCCTGCTACAAGACACAAAAAGACACAGAGAACCTATTAAAGTTAGCACTACGCTTTATTTTTCTAAAAAATAAGAAAACTACTAGCCTAATACGGAGTATCCTAAGTAAGAATGGCAGTGAAATGAAGATACTATTTACACAGCCATATCCTTGATATTCATACTACACTGTCATGTACTGGCATCATCACTGATACATCTAATTCATGTCGCACAAACAGAGCACATTCGATGGTATGAATATGGTTTTTGAAACACCTGGTGATAAAATCCTATCCATTAAAATTTGGTCACAAACAAATCTAGTTCCAAGCTGACCATTTACACCATTATTAATCCTTGTATGGTTCAGAAAGATGTGTGAAATGTAAACTCACTAACACACAAATTAAAAAATGTAACAAAAAATAGAACAGAATACACATGGGTTTAATGGACAATGCTTAGCAGTTAACTTTATTTGTGCTAGCTCATGGTTCGACTAGTGTTTTTACTGACCACCACCAAGACACGACTGTATGTCAGATTGCTGACCACTGACAACTCCATCTGTAGCTAATTTACTGTACTCCTGCTAGTTGTTAGATTGACTTGATGGCAGATGGGTAATACAGAAATATTTGGCATGACCAATTTTAATGACTTGTACACATACACATTATAATACATGTGTAACAACAATATAACCAATGTAAATGTGTAGATACCTGAGATGGTTTGAAACAATTTACAGCACAGCAGTTAACATCAGTGCACATGTACTTCTTGTTCCCTATGATACACGTTTTTTTCTGGGTTACATTATAGTATTTTATTCACAAAAGGTATCTACTGTACCTTATACATACCTTAAATATTTAACCTTTTTGCAATTTTACTTGGTAATCATTAATGAATACTGTTCAAGCATAATTCTATATAGACATCGTTTTGAATAGGAGACTGCGTCCATATTTGGCACTGCCCCTGTAATCTAATTACCACACTGAAGGCAAAATTAACCTATTATCATTCAAAAAAGATCAGGAATTAGGCTTTATCAAAAATTGTTTTCTCTCTCTCTCATTAATAAAATGATGGAAATCGTGGAATTAACAAGTTCTTGCTCCGAACTATGGATAAGATATGCAAAATTTCCTCAGATGACTCAAACTTACACATTATTGCAATGGAATCTAAAACCAATCAATCAAAATCAGAATGTGTACGAATTTCTATCCTACCTCAATGGGAAATCAATCGGACAAATAATGGAAGGGCAATTACACGCCTAGTAAGCAAGCAATGTAATGGTGAATTTTGATTCTTCCATGCACTGCTACTTTTAATATAGTGAACATCTGTGGTCTGAATAAGATACACCATGGTTTGAATGATTTAAATCAAACAGTATCATTTACATGCAAATATGTAACTGTAAAACAAATGAAAAAAAACTTCACCTGATAAAATTTACCAGACAGGCATCAATATGTAGTGTGAGGTGGTGGTGTTTAAACTATATTTATAACATGCAGAAAATGCTAGAACAAATTTTCTACTTTTGTGCCAGTTCCTACCCCACAGGTATGTCCAAAAAGACATTTAAAAAAAAGACAATATTCTGAGGCCTCAGATCTGGAGATCAAAAGGTTTAAAAATCAAGGTGTTTTATACACACAGCTAGAGATGTTTTGTACGAAAAAGGAAATGACTAGACATTTCTTTAAAATGGTCCCCTAACAGTAAAGGGAGGTTAATCTGTACGGTCTTTGTTATCCTGCCACACACGGAAGGTTAGAGCAGTGGCGTATGTCACCCAGGCTAAATAAGGTGCCAGTAAATAGGTGGCTGTTCTGTTCACTGGATGGAAGGTAACCATCGTGGCAACTATTGCTCCCCACAGGGTTCCAATCTCCAGCGTGGCCTGAAATAAAGACAGTTTTAATTAATAGAAATTACTATTTTTCATCAATGAACACAAATTTCGGTTGACCATCTCTGATGCATTGAGGATAGACATTTACATGTGCTGCCACCCTTAAGCCGTGAATTAAATAAACTGATACACCAAACTGGACAGTGTCAACTATGTTTAAAGCGTTAATATCATTTGGATTTACTTGATTTTTAATAAAAATAATAGCAACTTTGCAAAAGCTGCGACATCCTGTATTATTCTGTGTCTTGCCGTCAGGTCTCTCTTTACGTGAATGAGCCATGCTAATAAATATGATGCCCTTTACAGGATGTCAAAAAGAAAGACAGGATGTCAAAAAAAAAAGACAGGATGTAAAAAAAATTTAACCAAAAAACACACACAATGACAGACATACAAACCATCATGTAGAAGTCAAGTCCAACCACATGATCAAGTCACAGGAAAGCAGTAAATATTATATTCAGTTCAGAATTCTGTCCACGCTTACCAATCCAAGTTTGTGGGCTCCAAAAAAGATGGGTGTCCATGCCCAGTTGAGTGCAAGCTGTCCTCCATACAGAGCCAGGGGCAGCCTGGCCTCCCCATCAAAGCCCCCTCCATCTCTCCAGACCAGGTAAGAGGCGTAGCCCATGGAGGCATACAGTCCTGTCCACGCAACAGGAAAAAGCCAGTTTGGGGGGCGCCATGAGGGACGCTTTAGATGCTGAAATATGTGATATGTAGACATATTTCAGCTAAATTCCACAAGAGAGGCATAATGATGAAATCCCAAAGCACACTAATCATTAATCAATCACACAAACTGTTGTTTTCAAAAACAATGCAATTAGTAAGTCTGACTGACACAGGAAAATGAATTAAGCAGTCTAAACTCTAGCAGGTGTGTGGTTCATGCAGTATATACATGCACATGTTATTCATCAGCAAGGGAATGGGACATATAAACATAATCATACTGTCCATACATACATATATACAATGCATTATTATTTTCATATGTATACAAGTCCATGACCTTGACCTCCAGCACATCTTTTATATTAGAGAGTGCATTTTTGCATGCATCACTGAGTTCTGGATAAAGCTTACTTACTGCACTTGACCTAAAAATTTGTTTATGACGAAGTTACTCCTTTTTCCTGATTCTGGGGATTATAGAAATATGTTCTGATCTTGGTCTAGGTAGTAGGATGATATCCTTGAGAAAAAAATGCAAGTTTCAGCACCAAAAGTAATGTTTTATTACTATTATTTGCCTTTTGAAATCAGATCCAAGAAACTCACTGAAGCACGCCATCCTTAGAAATGTGCTGTAACTAAACCTGATTTCTTACCCACACTGAATTAAACATTAAGTTCTTTGGCATATTAAAACTGAATTGAAAACTTAGATAACATTTTTTTTTGTACTTTGACACAGATGTTTACACACATTTTGGTAACTTACCTCATACCAGTTTTCAATGTTTGACCTGGTGATGGACCCAGAGATGAATCCACCGACCGTGGGCACAAGAACAGCTATGGCTGGCTTCACAAAATCTGACATCTAGAAACAGCACAAAAAATACATAATAAAAATGAAGATTTGTCCCACAAGTTCTGCTATAATTAATGTCAGGTTAACCGAGAATGAAGTGTAAAAAATTCACATGAATTCCAGATTCGAACAGGCCTCTCTAAAATGAGTAAAAACCAGTGAGTTCCTTCCACCAGTGCCAAGCGAGGTCCTCATCCCCACCCTCCCTGCACCCTGCTCCCTCCATAACTCTTTGCAGATGATGGGATGAAATAGTTTTATATATGTACACTACTTACCTATTAGCATATATTGTCAGAATGTTAAATAAGAAGGGAGATCATCTTCACTTTTTATGACCTTTTGAATATGCATGTATTTGAAATTCTGACACACCTATTCATTGGAGTTTATACATTGATCCTTTCCAGGTATTTTGTCAGACCCTAGATCTAATACTGACATTACAAGCCGACATTCTCTCCATCATAGTACCATACCGGAACTTATTTTACTTTAAACCCGTGATTTAAAGTTTCATAAAACCAATAACTACTGATAATTTTTCCTGCTATGACGTGTATACCTACTTATACACTTCATTTATATATTATTTGATTAGTGTTTTATTCCTTGCTCAAAAATACCTACCAATGTAAGACTCATGCAATACTTGCATAAAGAAATACCAAAACATATTTTTCATATTTGGATATACTAGCGCCAATCCAAATACATACATATATAAACGCGAACGAAGTCATCTAGCGTTACCTTCATTAGCATATTAGGAATTAAACAGAGTCTTATGCATCAGTAAAAAAATCTACGTCAAAGCCATATACATGTAGGACCTACTGTGAACACCTTATATATCTCACAGTTTTCGGCCTTTTTGACATGTCTTATCAAAGAAACTGTCCTTGGTCATGCCTGGTGTAAAATTAGTTCAACAGTTTGTAGTGTTGCATGTAACAGTTTGATCTACGGGCCTACAACGTGCAGAATTTATTAACAGTGATGTCGCCCGCCTCAACTTTTTGTACTGCTAAATCATTCCCTACTGTCAACTTTCCATAGTTTGCGAAGTTCAGATAAATTATGAATGTTCACAAAAGCAGCACATTATAAGGTACATCACAACTACATGCCGACTGTGTGGCAGTTTTACACTTATAGAGCACTTACCTTCACTGTTGCCTGTGGATCGGGCAAGAATGAGGGCAACCTGACATTGCATGGTCACATGATACATGGCAGCGAGATAATACTTAGGGGCCATGTCATCTATTCTATAATATGCGGCGTTTTTTTTTTGTTCTTTGTTTTTTTCCTGTAGAGTTTCACATCGGCTTCTACCATTTCAACTGTTCACTCAACTGCTACAGCATCAACCTTGATTTGTATTGTATTGTAAATTACAAATAAATTTTAAATTTTTTAAAAGTTAAATATACAAATTAGCCAAGGGGATATTTTTATGTGTTCAAAATAAAAGGCAAAGGCATGCAAATGAAAGAACTTTCCACACAAGCCCTGAAAGACATTTTCACGCTTATTATCAAACACACACTTCTGACTGGACTTTTTTCTGTACTGCTAGCAAGGCAAATGTTCACTAAATTCCTAAACTGATGAGTGAAGACACACTTCTGAATTGACTTTGTCACCAACACTTTATTCATGAAGTGAAGTTCCCACAAAACAGTATATAATAAAATATCTGCAACTATCGTATCTCAACACATGAAATTATAATATCCCCATTATATAAACAATGAAACACTAAGTTTAAAGAACGATCTATATGGCATAGCCTTGAGCGTAAAGAAATAGCTGGGTATACAGATAGCAGGGTTAAATAAACATGCATTACCATACAGGTGGTAATGATTTAACATCATGTTCTCCCCAAAACATTAATGGTAACATGTGCTCCCCTAAACATTAATAGTAACATGTTCTCCCCAAAACATTAATGGCAACATGTTCTCTCGAAAACATTAATGGTAACATCATGTTCTCCTCAAAACACTAATGATATTAACACTGTACTATCTTGTTACATTTTGTATCATGTATGTTACAGATGTTACATTATAATCATCTGCTGGCAAAAAGCACTAACATTACCACAGTATTGTAACATCAAGTTACAGTCTATATCATTTATTCCCCAACACTTTTCATCAATTTAAAACAATTTCCACACACACCAGTATATAAACAACATTGATTGTTCACTCGAACAGATTATACGGGTTTGTAAATCGACCGAGAAAACATCAACACAGAGGGCACCCTGTTACACTTCACAAATATGAATACCGGTACACAATCATGCGGGATACTTTCAATAACCAATGGCAAGATGTAAACATCTTTGTTTTCATTTGTTCCATATAACATATATTTACAAATGTGAAATACTGATGTTGTTTCTTTATCCATTAACAAGATTTGGAACCATGACATACTTATAAACATTCGTACGATTTATGTACATAATCAAACACAAACATTTTCAAGAGAAATATCTGATTACACTATTATGAAGTAGACCAGTGGCCACTTTCAGCAGCCAATAACATGTACATTGCATGTATATAAATGTGTAAGTTGAACATACTATACTAATGATTTCAATAACTGTGTGGTATATATTAACTACTAGTGTTCTTTATACAGAAATCTACATGTATCAATTTATTTATGTGGCAATAAAGAGAAGAGTAATTGCACCTTTTCTGACTTACAGTGAATTTTCTCTCATCCTCATCAAGAGATGCCTTTTTCCAGTGATAATAGTAGAAAAGAAAAAAAAAAAGCACTGTAGGTGTAAAACCTACTGAATTTAGTTATAAAATTTGGGGCTGCTTTGGGAAATTAGGAAAAAATCTACTCGTTTACAGGTGTATCTTATTGAATTTTCACTACCCATAAAAATATTTCGCTTTGTGTGTCACTTTTACTAAACTTCAAATTCATAATTCATATTTCCCATAGCAGTTTTCATATGTGATGTCTGCGTCATAATTCCACAGGGTAACATGATTTTAGGTGTTCAATAAAACTGATTCATGAAGGTTTGTGAAAGTGGGTCCCCTGTCAACTGTAAGGGCCTGAATTAAGGTAACACCGCAGCTTTTCTCGAAAATCTTTGAAGCATGTGTTACAATTATACAATTTATACATCATTCCGAAGAACAAAGCTATGCAAAGTAAAGATCTGACTTTAAGCCTTGATTCTCTTGCTCGATGAAAGGTCCTTGGAGAGAGGTCAAAGCCTATTTACACACTACATGTGCATTTCAACACACGAACAGGCAATGTAGATATACTAGGGATCTCAGTTATATATTTATATACAACTATATGCACCCTTTAGCCACATTCCCATTACATAAAGCTATATGTAGTATGTAATTAGAAGATAAATATAAGTATACGTATATACATATTGACAAGAGTCTTTTACAGAGATCACATTCTGATGTTCACTAGTGAATGCCTCTAGTGTCTGGGCCATTCAAACTGTACAACATTGAAAGTAATGTAGTATATGAAATTTGTTACAAAATCCTCTGTATTCTCATCATTAACATATCTTTACCATATATGTTTCTGAGTTTCTGTTAAACAAAACTGTTACTGATCAGAGAAGAAGATATTTCTCCAAAGTTGGATACAGTTCCTGCTTTCATTTAGGGATCATTTTGAATCTAAAAACTCTGATTAAATCAATTGTTTGGCTTTGAATTTTGAATTTAATCACAAAACATTTTTCACAACTTATATGTAGAGACAAATACAAATCATACCAGTTTGTATATTTTATTTTGATAGTGTGCCTGTTTTCTTTGCATCTGTTTTATTTCATATTTAGACTGACATGATAAGTAGTACCATTATTAAGCCCCTAAATTTCCACTAGAATTATAGTGGTCGACCAGACATTAATATCACAGTATGAAAGATGTAAAAGGTGTACAAATAAAAAAAAAAAATTAATAATATAATTCTCGATGTACGCCATGATTAAAAAAATTCATGGTATTTGAATTCAAATGATGCAAAGAGCCCACAGGAAATTAGAAATGCTGACGGTTCAAAGCATGATAATCATTTGTGATACAATGCACACCTCTTAGCAAGACATGTAAAAAGTCAGAATTTGAAGTGAAAACTTAATGAATGACACAAGTATTTTGTATCCAATAATGTTACATTTTATATGGCACTTGACTCGAATGTCTTGGAATGGAAGTGTCATAATAGTGCTGACAAGATGGACACATGCCAAGATGGTGCTGACTACACAAGTGAAGAGTTGGAAATGCAGGCAGCCAAATACAACCACTAAAATGCTAAGAGAGAGTCTGGTAAACTGGAGCCATAGTTTTGTAATTTACCATATAATGGTAGTTACAAATGTAAAAAAAGTGTACACTGGCTTCAGGCCACGCTAATTTAAGTTGTTGTTTTATAGGCTGACTACCCTAAATGACCATAAATTTCGTCCATGACTAACTTGCCTATTTTTCCTGATTCTGTGCGTTCTATTTTTTAAGAAAGGTGTTTTGAGGTTTGCTCGGAACTTGGGAGGATATTCTACTGGAAAATTTGTAAGTTTCAGCACCAGAAGTAATATTTTGTGACATTTATTGTCCTCTAAAAATGCACTTTTGTGGGCAAAATATCTTCTCCAGTGTAGGAGAAGGGTACAAATATCTGAAAATAAAAGCTATAAATCATATACACTTTACTGGAAATGTGAACATTGCCGGTATTATTTCTTGTTGAGGGCATATTTACATCAACAGAAAGCTTTGACAAAAACAGGAAAATCATAAAAATATCAAGACTGGACGAAATAAATGGGTGAATTTTCACCTTTACTTTTCTTCCATTTTTGGATTTTTTGTCGGTCTGCCGGTAAAACCTGTCAGAGAAGGTTTACAATTCCATGTACAATATGCACCTTATAAATACATGTATACATCACAGTGCTGGTTCAGCAAAAGGTCATAGGTCAAGCCTACAGTTATCTACTGGACCAATTCGAAGCGAAGGTCTATGTTGTCATGGCAATTTGGCAAGGCATAATTCTCTGTTTCAATGTGACTGAGATTGTGGACAGGCAATAAATAAGAATTAAATTCATATTTTAGAAATGTTCTAGTGCAATGAACATGTACAAGTCAATACTACTTTATGAAGTTGTTTAGTCCAAAACAACAAAATTACAGGCCATATTACAAGACTATGAGTGTACTTGAAATAATTATCTATTTTTCACCAGTCAAAACAAATAGTCCTCCTTTTGAGAACCTGGAATGAAGGAGTTAGAGAGACAGAGCTGTAGACTTTATTCGCCAGTAAGCACGGCTGTATTTGTGGCCGTCTGTTGTTGTGCTTGCTGTGGGGTGTTTGTCTCCACGGTAACAGTAGTTGGAGACCCACCATTTACAGCTGGTGGAGGTTGTTGAGTGGTGGGACTGACGGCTCCTTCACTGGAGCTGAAAACCAGAAAGGAACACATCAAGAGCATGTACTTCAGAAAGACAACATGAAACACTATTGATTTTTGACACTGGCCCCAATAGCACAGCTGGTAGAGCATCCGCTTCGGGAGGTGGTAGATCCAGGGTCAATTCTGGGTCAGGTCACACCTAAGACCTAAAAGAGGAAGTAACTTCCTCGCTTGGCCTCCTTCATCGGCATATGATTGTTAAGTACGACGTTAAACACTCACTCATTTATGTCTGCTGTGAGTTCAAATCCAGCTTATGCTGGCTCCCTCTCTCCGGTCGTACGTGGGAAGGTCTGTCAGCAACCTGTGGATGGTCGTGGGTTTCCCCCAGGCTCTGCCTGGTTTCCACCCACCATAATGCTGGCCGCCGTCGTATAGGTGAAATATCTTGAGTACGGTGTAAAACACCCATCAAATAAATAAATAAATGAATAAATCATTTATGTCACACAACCACACTACACTGTTATAAGTTCCTGTCTGTCCCTCTCAAAGCTGGATACAAAATCCACAGCAGCTGGGTTTATTTATTCCTTTGTATGATCTGTGTTTTAGGCCCTACTCAAGAATATTTCACTTTTACGATGGCAGCCAGCAGTACGGCGGAAGGAAACCCAAAGCGATCCGCATGTTCAGTTCACTAAATAACTGAATCAATTCCACCACTGATCTCGCTTGATTACCAGAAATTTTCTAATTTGGATTCATCAGCAACCAATACATTTTTAGATTTGTAATTTTCTATTTTTGATTCACTGTTGCTGGAATTACCAAAACCACTATACATCAATTACATGATTCTTGTTTTAACTTTTATTTGTTTCTTTGCCTGGTGTTTTATGCTTTACTCAGGAAGAGTTCTCTTCTAAAACTACAAAACAAAACAGTTAAAAACTTTGCAGTCCAATAGCTCCCTTTTGAGACTCACAGATGAAAAAAAAAACAGCACAAGAGGGAACTCACACATATGACTTACATGTACAAGTAGTATCAAACAGCTAACTGACTCACCCGTCCACGGGGCGGATCTCTGCAGGGGAGGTAACCTTGGAAGCTGTGGATGCCGAGAGACCGTTGGCTACAGGAGAGGCCTCTGCCCCATTTGACTGAGGCTCCACAGGAAACTCTCGTCTGCTACCCTCACTGCCATCACTGATAACCTCATCGTCATATATCCTATACCTACAACCAACACCAGACATATACAAAGTAGGACTACCCTAAATGATCTCAAATTTCGTCCACAATAGAGTATTTTTAGAGGCATATAAATGTCACAAAATATTACTTTAAGTGCTGAAACAAGACCAACTCCTCAGAATCAGAAAAAATGGACAAGTTAGTCATGGATGAAATTTATGGTCATTTAGGGTATATTCGGATTGTTGACCTTTCTTGGTTTTTATAATTGATAACCACTTATTAGGGGCATAGGTCCGACACCCATTTAGGGCTGGCTTATTAATACAAGAAGAAAAATCACACGGGGCAGACCTTGTCAGTACTCATAAAACAAGATGTAACAAACTCACGGTAGAAAATAAATACATGCACATGCAGATATTTTCAGGCAGATTTCTTAAAGACGTTTAGGCTTCTTGTAGCATACAATATACAAATATTTACATATAAGCACCTTACCTGGGTTCCTTGTGACGAAAGTTGTACGCGTGGTGGAAGTTTGGTGAAGTTTGTGTAAACAGTTCAGGAGTAGGAGTGTTAACAAGAAAACAGACAAAAACACAGACAATATGGCTGCACAGGCAGGCTGACAGACACTGACCCCTACAAAAATACATCAAGAGGCCAATAAAAACCTACTACAATTACCTAAATCCATTTTCATCTTCATATTCATGGTTTTCATCATCACTGTCCTCATCTGGAGCCACAAACACCACCTCCATCTCTATATCCCCTTGCTGTCCAACAAAAACAACAGGCATAATTTACACATTAACATAAGCAAGCCACATGACTTGTGACAGCCTTAATCTATGATCCAGCCCATGCCCATTGTACTGTTACAGAAACTGGACAAGAGCATACGGGATAACAAACTGCTAGTAGATCTATTTATTTATTTCACTGGTTTTTAATGCTGTCCTCAAGGAAATCAAATTGCTTGGAGTAAACCAATGACCTTCCCTTGGTAGCTGACAACCCTCCTGTCTCCAATACCACAGGAGAAGCAGCAAGAGCTGGATTTGAACTCACGACCTCAATGGGCAAGGGCCTGACACTTGCAGGCAGGCATTACTTTAACATCTGAGTTAGCAAGGCCTGCTGTCGAAATACACTAAGCTGCATGCCAAAGACACTGACACAATCAAGACAATAATAAAGAATAATTATTACCTTGAAACGTGTGTATTTAATGGCATGTAATTTTCAAGGCACCATACAAAGGGATATACCCTAATTCCTCAGCCTTTTCGCATATGAAAGAGCAACTTTCAGTGCAATTTATGAACATTTTTAACATGATTTTGGAGACAAACTTACATTGCAGGGATTGACCAATTTGAGGGTTTCACAAAACTTACCACTTTATCAGTCTACATGGAGTAACATCTTCAGATTGTATGCCAATAAACACCTTGCAAACATGCGAAAAAGTTGAAGAATTACAGTATCATACATAATTTTTAACGCCAAGGGGTTCTATCTTCAGCAGGAGATAAAAACCTCTCTCATACTATTCACATTAATATGCAAAACTTCATAAATACACTTGAATAATTTTTTTTAAAATGTCTTATATTTTACACACCTGTTGAGATAGTATCTGCACACCTTCCGCATGTTTGGCATTTCTCAGGTCAATTCCATTCACAGATAAAATAGCATCCCCTATAAACAGTCCGTCACATCTCTGGGCTGGTTGACCCTCGTGGATTTCTGATATTAAGATTGGTACCCCATGCTCCTTACCGCCCTGACAAAGCAAAAAAAATATTTTATACCACCAATACATATGAATATTATATAAAGAGTGTTTTACAATACATTCCCGTGATGAGCCAAGCCAGAAACAATTTGTTCAACTCAGTCCGGGAACAACAATTCCCGTGATGAGCCAAGCCAGAAACAATTTGTTCAACTCAGTCCGGGAACAACAATTCCCGTGATGAGCCAAGCCAGAAACAATTTGTTTAACTCATCCCGGGAACAACAATTCCCGTGATGAGCCAAGCCAGAAACAATTTGTTTAACTCAGTCCAGGAACAACAATTCCGTGATGAGCCAAGCCAGAAACAATTTTTTCAACTCAGTCCAGGAACAACAATTGCAATTGTCAAATTCTATACACATATCATAAGTTATAAAGATATCCACCATTCTTTGCAGTACACTAACAATGCTCAAAATCTGAGATTTGTGAAAGTCACAGGGACATTTGTTTCCCGTAGAACGATACATATAAAGCTGTACTCACGGTTATGGATAAGCCTAACCCTTCTTCTGGCCCTTTGTACAATTTGATTCTCCGCACATCACCCAACCCATGTCTCTTCTTAAGGGAATTGAAATCCTGGGAAGAAAGTCACATTATTACATGATTACACATTAAAAAATAATACACCTGTGATAGGTGAACACAATACAGCAGAACATGTATTTTATTTATTTATTTATTGTTTGTTTTCATATGAGATCCTTAATTTCTGTAAAATAATATGGAACCTACCACATACTGTGAAAACCATAAAAACAAAAATACCGAATTGTAGGCAAATTTTGTTATTGTGCACAGGCACAAAACAATGCTTAGGATCTGTTTTTAGACAAACAGGTCTTCACGTGTCACATTTACAAAAGTCGCTGTTCACTAACAATATATATGTATTATCCCAGGTTTCTAATGTGATTTGAGAGTTACATCGGTTGTCCACTGTATTTAACTACACTGAAGGCACGTCTATCCTTCGATTTTCTCAAAAACAATTCATCCGATCGACTTTACACTTGCAGGCTGAGGGACCAACGAAATGGCGTCCTTTAAGTATTTGAAAAATTGCCTATTGGGTATGCACAAAAGGCGATAATAAGAGTCCATTCAAAATGACATAAGCATATTCATAATCACAGACTTTGTGCTTTTTGTGTACTATCATGACTATGGACTAAAGTAAGATAAAGTAAGCTCCATAAACATAAATTTCTCATTATTTGGAATACAACTAATTTCATAATTCTTGATGACTGATTATAAATATTGACATGTAAAACACTGCTGGCCGATGAGCTAAAACTAAGTAATAACATAACAAATCAACAGAGATCCAGATTCTCCTAAATACCGCGGTGAAAATGCCCTTACATGTCCTGGTGGAATAGGAAGCCTCTTCTTTCGACTGGTCCGTCCCCGACAGGCCCTAATCACAGTCTTATGTCTGTGCAGGTGGATTTCTGCCTCTAACTGGTTCCATAGTTTGTCATGCTCAGCCCCCTTCATATCACGCCCCAGGAGTTGAATCTGCTGTATTCTGGGGAAAGGCAGACAGCAAAATATGGAGAACATGTGAAAGTAAATGTAACAGTAAATGTACATGTATGTAAGAAATGCATTAATGCCACAAATTACATGTACTTATTGCAAATAAAACCGAAAGTAAAACTAAATTTGTCATCAGTAGTCAAGCCCTTTCAATAGGCAACACCAATTACATTTTTTGTTCTATGGGCGAGTCGACATTGAAAAATTAAATAAAAATAAAATTAACAACCCATGTTTTTATTTAGCCCAATCTTATTGTCTTGTTTCATGATCTTCCTGCTTTACAAGGCATTTCAATCATGCAAATAGGTTTTTAACACGAATAATTACTCAGAAAATTCACATTTCCCACTAATTGTTTTTATTTTCATACCCTCCTCTGACAGATGCTTCCTGCAATGTCTGCCCATAAAATAAAAATTTTCACTTGCGTGGTCTTAATAACTCCAGTATAAAATTCATTTGCAAATACTGTAGCACACATGTGGAAGGTTTAGAATATTCTTCAAAATCTTGTCATATAACATGCACTCAGTGATAGAAATAGAGCTGCAGCAATTGTATATTAGGCTACATAACCTACAAGCAACAAAATATATTCTGTAGTGTATAAGTTTGACACAAACATGAAAGAATGTCAAACAAATGTTCTGTTGGCTGCTGGCACAACATACCTGCCGGCAAGTTCTTTGTCTAAGTATTTAGCAGCTAGCCTTGCACCATATACTTCTCCCTGAAGAGCCAGGATGTACTGACGCAGTTCATGGTTTTCTTTTCGCAGTTCTTTCATTTCAGCGTCAAGTCTTGCCATACTCATCATGTCAGCTTTCCTACTGTCCATTTCATCTTCCTTTTGTAACAAAATTTAATGTCCTACATGTAATTATTACACTTTCACACACTATTACCTGCACATATCCATAAAAAATGTTTAGGTTGAGGATAAATAATTTAGAAATTGTGCTGAAAGTACCAGAATTAAAACAATAATTAAAAGGTTCGAAGATCAATGAAAAGAATTAAGGCTGACTATAGCCAAAAGAAAACAAATCAACAAAATACATGCAAATCGTACATTTGGAAATTTTCAACCAAAGAACGTCCTGGCCATGATAGGCCAAGACTGGGGTTGTATGACATAGTATAAATATATAAAAGAATTTGCTTTCTTTCAATACATTGTCACAAAAGTACTAGAAAATGTTTGTGAAAATTTAGTTTGACAAAACATTATGTACCATGCTGATGGATTTTCTAAAAATATCATGAGAATGAGTTTATTTTCTTGTACAAGAAACAAAGAAAACTTGCCAAAAAGAATCTTTCACATATTTCTACACATGTAGTACTTGGGAACGTAATCTTCATGATCAGGTTAATCAACAACTGCTTTCTTACAGCATAAGAACACATTTCTGTTCGAGACAATGGATGCAAACAAAAAGGTGTGGTTGTGCATGAGTGTCTATGTAATATAATGGATTAGATCTACTGTGAAGTATTTGCAACAGCACAAGAGGATGGGAGACTAAGCGCTGAAAAGGGGTGAATAGATGGTAACACAAACAAATGGGTGTCTGGGTAAAGAGATAGACAAGCCACGACCAAATATCACTACAGGTCTGGAATTTCTTATGTGAAACACAATATTACAACAGCATCAACAGTTATCCTACCAGCTTCCTCTTGATGGCGTCTGAGTCAACATCCACACCTTTTGATTGGTGCAGCTGTAACTGTGAAGCATGAAGTTGCAGAAGGACATTATGTAGCTCTTTCTCCACCACAGTCTTTGCAGCTCGAACTTCAACTAAATCTGATCTCAAATCCACAAGTTGGGCCTGTAAGACAATACCAGGAAATATGGATTAAATAACACTTCATCTATTCTGCTTCACTGACTTGAACATGTGATCTAAAATGTCTATTATATTTGCACATGTTTTCTAAAGCACACTGACAAGCTGTTACATATACCAGACAAGAATCTGGACAAACACAACCAGGATGGACTGAACCCAGGGACATTATATCAGAAACAAACAACACCAATAATGGATCAGACAAAATCCACCATGGATTGTGAATGTCACAAATGGGTGTACCACGAAACAGCACATCAGACGTAAGCCAGACTAAAGTATCAGCCACCCATGTTAAAGAAAACTTTCAGATAGTGGTTTCATTTCCCACTGCAGAATGCACAGTAGCAAAACAAAATAATTGGTGTAACATTGGTGTAAACGTAAGAGAATCAGTTTTCCTGGATTTCAGTAAAAAATTTCAGATTTCTAAGAATATCCTTGCCACTGGTGTTTCTTTTACTAAAAAAAAAAAGACTCTATATCTGTTCTCAACAAATCTAGTGCTCATTCTCATATTTGTCGTATTGAAATATGGCTTAAGTTGGTCCCAAATTAATGCTTGTTCTGCAGGTTGGCACTGGTGCACATATACATAAATGCTTTCAGTGATCCAAGAAAACACAAACTATAATTGTCTGTCACTACAAAAAGTATCAAAGGATAAATTTATTTATTTATTTATTTATATGAGGGCAGCCAGCATTATGGTGGGAGGAAAGCAGACAGGGCCCAGGGTAAACCCACAACCATCCGCAGTTTGCAGGCAGACCTTCCCATGTAGTATGCTCATTTTTCGGGTGCAAACGCACTGGATTCATAGCCCTCTCATACACACACTGGCTTTGAACTGGTATACTATTCCATTAACTTCGCCATGAACTTATATTCCGCGAAATGACATTAAGCCATATTCATTAATTCATTCAAATTTCTTGTAACCTAATCTCTATCTGGACCATGTAAATTACTACTGCTATATTAAGGAAGCATGTTGGATAACAGCCATTTTATTCGGCTCACACAGATGAAAGTTCTCCTTGAAAGCCAGTATATTACTTTCCTTCTAATTTATTTATTGGATCGGTGTTTTACGCTGTGCTCAAGAATATTTCACTTATATGACGGCGGCGAGCATTATGGTGGGAGAAAACCGAGTAGAGCCCTTGGGAAATTTTACTTCAGATGATCAGCAGTAAAGAGTTCAGTGGGGTATATTTAGGGTTGTGCATTAATCCTATTATAAGCAATAGCTTACCAACAAATCGGGTAGTCACAAGGTAAGAAACTATCAATCAGTAAAATATTTACTTAGGAATGAAACTGAAATCCAAAATTAAGTCTGCTGTCTTTTAGCCAGCTGTGTAGAGGCTAAATGTACTTACAATTCAGTGAGGGGGAAAAATGACCTCAGAATGCAAATCAACACGTAAATATTACCCTAGTCTGGCCGTTACTGAGGTGTCGCACACGCATTCGCTTCTTCCGTTTACAAAATAAGAAATGTAACTGATTGACAGCTACGTGTTGTTGTTGCACATTACCTCAAGTTTGGCATTCGACTGGAACACCGTCTGGGACTTGTGACACAGTTGAGCAAACGCCGCACTCAGTGCGGTCATTTTCTGTCTGCCTTCAAAGGTTAGTTCACATTGGTCCGGGTCTATTTCTCCAAGCAGCAAATCGAGGTCTACAAAGGCCTTGTCAAATTCTTTTTCAAGAATTTCCAGCCACCGAAATGACAACGTAGCAGCCATTTTCGTTGATGAGATTGACACAGAGTCATCATTTCAAAGTTATTCGATGGTTTCGTATCCACGGGAGATAATTCTGGCTGACTTCACGCGGCCACTTCCCTTTGCTGTTAAACATTGTCATATAGCCCTTTGCTTAATTATTATCCGCAGATCTATACGATATCCACACTTCATGCGCGAGGATTTTATATGACATTTGGTAAAATCACCGCTTAAGGAAAAACAATAAACAAAAGCAAAAACCATAAACAAGTTTAGTGCAGGCCATGAAACGTGCAGTATGCACACATTCCACAGATCAGCAAAGTACACGTGCCTGTTCTGAGTTGTATCATTGTGTAGGGTCTTGTTTACTTCATTGGTACTCTACACCGTACTCAAAAATACTTCACATATACGACGTCGACCAGCATTATGACGGGAGGAAACATGACAGAGCACGAGGGAAACCCACGACCATCCGCAGGTTGTTGCATACCTCCCAACGCACTGTATTAAGCTTTTAAATACATTAACCCGCATTGTTATTCACACATAGGCCGTCAGTCCAGCATTATAAATCTTGCACACCTTGCGTAGTACTGCTATGAAGAAATTTTTCATTTCATTTTATTTCTTCTGTCGAAAACACAACATTTGAATCGTAACCTATATGTCGGACTGTTCTTTTACACTGAATCACAGAGAGAGTATTGTCACCGCTACAAGACACGATATTTCGTGTGAGAGGTGTTTGGAACAATGCTTTGAATATGCAGCTGTACTTTTGTATAGTTTGGGTTTTTTATGCCGCATGTTGCGGTGATTTTTGGCAAACTGGCTATCACAAGTTGTACATTTCTTCAGGATGACTTGCATGGAATCCGGCTCTGTTCTGATTACAATCCGAAATAGCGATCTTCCACAGACGATTAAAATATTCAGGCGACAGACTGTGTAAAATTCGCTGTACTTTGAATGTGCTAATGACAGCAACAACGTCACAAGTATCCGAGAATATATATATATACACGTACGACACACCATGGATGATATCAGTGCTTGGAAGATAGATTGCAGTTGGCCACATATGGAATTTCATCTTTTCTATTGTTTCTTTATCTTCAAATTTCACTAAACACTTGTAACAATTGTAATAATTCGTATTTGAACTCTGTAACTTTATAGGCCTGTATGAGTGTACTATGTGACACATATACATTTATTATACAAACTCGATATGTCATTGATAACAACTTACTGAAAGCACAAATTCATGGCAGAAAATCATGCACTAAAAACAGGTTTAAATCAAACTGCATGAAATATGGTCGACAAATATAAGACCACACAATTCTCTTGAGTTTGGTAATATCTGGAGTAAGAAATGGTATCTATATATTGTTCCGATGAGATTTACCGCTATCTGAATTATAAAGTATGGCCATTACGTGACCTCCATTTCCTCTAATCTTCCCTACACGTTATCTCCATGGCCTTGTTACGTGGTATCTCCAAAAGTACACATTTTGTTACCATGGTGACCGTATAGCTTTCATCCCAGTCCAATGGATCCACTGAAAAACAGAACAAAACAAATTCAATTTACAACATTATAAGGCTTGTATTTATTTATTGGACTCTTTTCTAACGCGGCTTAAGACATACTCAAGAACTGACCACCAGTACGATGGCGGAAGGGGCGTGTCGAGGCCAAGTGATTATGCCGCTCACCTTTCAATCGCTAGGGCTCACAAGGTGTGGGTTCAAACCTGTTCAGAACTGGACTGGAAATTTGTAGATTCCCATGTTTTCACTGTTCATGAGGCCATGATGACAATAAGCTGTCTACGACGCTCGTGTGGCGGTTCGCACAGTCTCTTGTCTTCCATCATATATCTGTACATCACTTGAGAAGCCTCCGTAGCCGAGGTGGTTAGCATGCCAGCACGGCGCAATGAACCAGGAGCCTCCCACCAATGCAGTCGTTGTGAGTTCCATGCGGGGTCATGCTGGCTTCTTCTCCCGCCGTGCATGGAAAGGTCTGCAGTAAACCTGCTGATGATCTTGGGTTCCACGGGCTCTGACCGGTTCCTTCACACCATAATGCTGGCCGCCGTCGTATAAGTGAAATATTCTTGAGTATGGCGTTAAACACTAATCAAATAAATAAATAAATGTACATTACACATGAGAAATTTCATCAATAATTCTTCAAAGATGACAATTCCTGACATCCCATCTCACAGCATGCACTATTTGTAAACTATATACAAGCCGTATCAGCCTTTAGGAGGCATATGCGTTTCGGGGCCCTATCTTAACTCGAATTAGACAAATGCATGTAATTAGAAATAAGGTAGGACAACTTGATATTTGAGGTGTTCCATATATATATATATATATATATATATATATATATATATATCGCTAAACTTCCGAATTTCGGGTTCTCGACCTTTGCTGTTTCGTGTTTTCGTGCTTCGCCCTTTTGTCTTTTCGCATTTCGACATTTTATCTATAAAGTCGAAAGTAAGAAAACGCAAGTGGCCGCAAGTGGCTTCCATATTTATGAAGTCTGGTGAACTTATTTACATCCCTGCCAGTTCGATTATCATGTCTCACGTGTTCTTGAAACAGGGGAGGTAACAACGGCACACACGTTTTCCGACAGTATTTCACTCAGTCATGTTCCTTTGGTTGAACGTACTGTATAGTTATTACATTGTCTCGCAAAACCGCTGGACCAATTTTAGTGAAATGTTACATATGGATTCCCTGCATGGTTAGCATTAATTTTGATCAGAGTTATGACATAGATCAAAGTTTGCGTTAAATTTGTCAACTCTTCTGAATATATGATTAGGCGTACATGATTGAACAGCACGTTGCAAAAAACGTTAGCAATTCAACTCTTTCAAACACAGCGTCTCTAATAAATCCTGGAGAATCATAATTTATCAAAATTTATTTTGTTGTTCATTTTGTGCTGGACCCCAGAGTTGGCAAATATACTCATATGTATAATTATAATTACAAATTGCTTGTCCTTCTGTGGACGACCTAAGGGTGTAGGACTTGCCACTCTCTGGCTTTATCTTAACACGTCCGTCAAGCACCATCACTATGACAGGGGAATCTGAAAAACAAGATCAAAATGAGATACTACCGGTACTTTTCGTGTTAATAAAACAGATTTTGCAGAAATAAATTATAAAAGCGCCATTCTTAATTTTAGATATAATGTTGGCTATGTATACGCACGGTAATAAACTTTCGAGAAAGAGCATAAGAAATGTTTTGCTGATCATGTAATGGTATAAAGAATTACAACTTTATATTAGTATCGTTTAATCGAATTTTAGGAATGTTCCAGGTGGATGAGGGAAATCAGTTTTCAAGTCGTGTAAGATGCCAGTCTACAAGTTGTCGATAATCAAAAGAAGAGATTCCTTCCTTCATAGTTATAGATGAGCTTACTGACATGGTTTCTCCATTTCAGGAGTGATGAGTGATATATACGAATGTCTCTTTCTAAAGAGATAACCTTATCTACTTGGTTTTGCGATATAAATTGTCGGTTAATTAAGCCTGAATATATACTGACCTGAAACCTGATTGAAGTCGACTCGAGCGCGTCGTTCATATTTGTTCACGTTAGACACCAGGACCAAATCATACAACACTGCCAAGGAACAACCACCGAACACTTCAGTCCTCTTTAGTACTTTGGCCAAAACCTGCAAGTAAAATTCATTATAGTTTTTGAGTCATTTATTTCTCAAGCTACCATTATATCTCCATATCTGATCCTCCGCAATGTTAAGTAGTTAGCCAGTTTTCTAGCCATCGTTCTTGTCATTATAATTATACATAGCCATTGGAATTTAACAGTATCTGTGAGCTGTTCATCGTCCTGGCAAAACCGCCTCTGGCTCAATGACCTCCAGAATATCACGTAAAAGGAACAGTAAGGTTAATTTCGGAAAGAAATATGGATACTACCTCCAGCTGAAATTCTGCAGGTAGCAGCCTGTACAAGTCGCTTTGAAGAAAATCTGCACGTCGTTCCCACATCTTTTGTCGGTTTTGCCAGGGTTCCAATGCCCTCTGTCGGCGCTCCTGTATATTGTTCGATAGAGATAGTAAAAATGATTTGTTGGTATATTTTCCATGTGGGCATTTTAAAAGAAAGTGTTTGGGAATTAATACACGTTAAATTCGGTCATCTCTTCGTGATGAATGGCATGGTAAAGTTCCCCTCAATACACCAGCCTTTTTTTATTTTGCTAATTATAATTAATCTGATAATTTTATGCGTAAATCACTTAAACGTGATACCTAACTAATTAAATTTAACACGTGTTTCTTTTACTCGTCAGTATTAGAAAATTAAAAAATTAGCACTTTTTCTTTTTCAGTCAATAAATTAGGAATATCTCTCCCAACAAACCCTTCAAAGAAAAGAATGGTGGCTTGCCAAAGCTGAGAAAATTTTTCCTTCTATATAATATAGGCCAACAGAGAACTGTACTTGTTTGAATAATGAATTCTTATAGCATTGCGTTCTCACTGTTGTGCAATATACCGTACTGAAAGCACTGTTGGCATATATAATTACCATGTCCATTGTCTCTGCGATATGTCTGAGTCGGATAGGAATCACTTCACAGCACGTTATGGCTTGAAGTCTGTAGCAGCTTTTATGTCCAAGACGTAAACCTTCAACAGACGCACTTGTTTTTGATGAATTTGTAACACGTGACATTTTCACTGAATTAGTATACTACAGTGATGAAAATCTGTTGGCATCCAGAACATGGTAAGGAGAAGAGCAACCTGAAAGGTGACTGATGGCTAAGGGAAAAGGTCAAGCGGAAATGTCACTGATTGGCTGAGAGTGAAAGATTTGCTATTCAAGGTCGCAAGTTTTGCGCGCGCCACAACTGAGGGGGAGTAATTCAATAATTTAGGCCTAAGCTGTGCAGCCTCTAACGCCAATGCTTGCCTTGTCAATGAGGATTGTAGGACAACTTCTAACGTTGCAGTACTCAGTGTTAATTAACCGGGTGTAAACCCCTGAGTCGCCATTAAGTTGTATACCTCATTTTGATTTAATCTATGAAAATCTATATATTGCAGCTAACTAATGTCGATTCCATTTCCCTTCAAAAATGTCAAAACGGATCCTCAAGTTTGTATTTCTTCAATTGTGATAATCCACACTAATTCCACAATAATATCACAGTTTCAACTTTTAAAAATCGCACACACCAAAATTTGCACACACCACTTATTTTCGTACTTATAGAACAGCAACACTCGATCCTCAGCCCTAGATATTTCATGCAGCTTTAGATGACCAAATATGAGCAAAACGTTATGACTATTCTTTACAAAGGTCCAGAAATGTGGTAATTATAACAACTTCACAAGTTTAGCTGATTAATATGCAAAAATACCGTAGGTATAGATTTGAAAAGTTCAAAAGCCAAATCAGAGTAGCAATGCTCATCTGTGCTCAACTCCATACATTTCCTTTTACTAGGTTTAGAGATAAAGTGGTGACAAAAATTGTCGATAGTTAAGCCAGTTAAGCTGACTGATATGCACATTAGTACAAGGATAGACCTGAAAGGGTCAAAGTCACAATGATCATCTCTCCAAAGAGTTCATGAATTTCCTTTGAATTTGGCAGATATATGGCACTGATAAAGATGCAGACAGACAGACCGACAGACAGACAAACCGACATGGCCATGGTAATACTCCTTAGTCCCATATGAAGAGATTGAGAAGTAAAAGGAATATTTATAAGCTGTACTTAAATTATTTTCGTGCAAAAATTTACTTGTTTTTTTTTGTTTCAATACTCAAATGCATATAAAGTAGCTAATTTATTAAAATAAGCTATTTGCAATTCATATACATGTACATGTATATATGCATGTACGCCACGTAAAACCCAAATACAAACCTTTTTCATTGAAGGCTACAGGTTCGTAATCTGTATTGAACTCGACAAGGATCACGTCATCTCGTTTGACTCGTACCCTGTAATCGTGGAATTTCACCAGTCAACATCAAATAACAGCTACCTTATCATAACACGAAGACATAGGATACGATGGCATGCTTCATTTACACATCATAGTGAAGGTCTACATTCTTAAACAGTTATACTGTTATCAAAGGGTTCTTTGTCTCATTAATCTCTCCTTTAGCATACAGTAAGTGTGTCTTAAAAGCTTCTTAATTGCTTTAAGTATACTTGTCAGACAAGATGACTAAATGCACCAATCTGAAGTGTCAATCAAGAGCTTGGGAAGCATAATTATTTCTTCCTTTTTTATTTTTTATTCTGATGTTATCGACTGTCAACACACGAAAGAATTCATCTGCTTAACCCATTTAGTATATAGGACATAGGTATATGGTGACGTCACGTACATATATTTTTCACTGCTGTTTGTTTGCGATGACGATTTGTATGACACACGTTTCTTATTTACGGACAACTCCATTTAAATAGGCTGTGCGGACGGTTTTTGCGCAAAATATCCATATTGGCAAATAAAATCAATTTTTGTGCATTTAGCTAGACTTATAGCTCAAATTACTCCCTTTCAATAGATATCAGACTCGTAAACCTGTACTAAATTTTTTGCTAAAATGATTCTAAAGTTTGAAAAAGTTATAATTCGACCCACTTTATGATTTTTAGGAAATTTAACGGTAACGCACCCCCACGCGAGACTGATATTTTGTAAAAGGTAATTATTTGGGCTATTCATTTGTTTGAATTTGTGCTGATGGATTTTTTGCCAAAGATGTCCCATTCAGCCCCTTCAAGTTAACAGCAGACACGGATCCATGGATGCTGAAAACAAACTTTATCTTGCATATTACAAGGTTTTCATGAAAAACTAAACCCCCTATTCAAATGCTGTCATCTTGAATATCTTAACACCTTCATACAATTCGAACAACATGCAACATTCGATCACGTTAAGGATAAGCCTTATTGTTAAGTTATCAGCGAATGTAGTGTGCACGTGTACAAAATTTAGAAACAGTTTTCTTTCGCTGATGTATTTTTTCATACCTTTTTTATTTATTTATTTATTTGATTGGTGTTTTACGCCGTTCTCAAGAATATTTCACTTATACGACGGCGGCAAGCATTATGTTGGGAGGAAACCGGATAGAGCCCGGGGGAAACCCACGACCATCCGCAGATTGCTGACAGACCTTCCCACGAACGGCCGGAGAGGTACATACCTTTTCAAAACACGCGTTTAATTAAATATTAACACACAAGCCTGTGTAGCTACCATTAAGATGATAAAATCACTCACAGATTAGCGGATGTCATTTATAAAGTGTTTTTAGGTAAAGTATTATTTTTGGCTGGTGCTGGGGTATAGTGCCCGCTACCTCTTATTTTTTTAGGCAGCCCCGTTGGCCGAATGCTGTATATGATTGTTGTTGACGTGTGTTCTTGGCGAGTATGTTTTGGTGCCGAACTCTAAGGTTACCCGGAGTGGCCAGTTTTCATTACTAGAATTCGTGCTTCAGTCACCCACAAAGTGTAAATCCCCAATAACAATAACATTGTTGGTTCATCACAATGCTAATAACGACGATCAGGTGATTTTCTTGAGCTTTTTTAACAGCATCAGCCTCTATCTGCTCACCTTCCCCTGAGGACGATGTATAGCAGTACGGGAGGGTCTCCCTGATCCATTATAGTGGATTTCTGCGGGTACAGCACCACCAGATCCTTCTCCATCGTCAGTATTAGCGTCTTCAGAGCAATATCGCTCCAGCCTTCGAATACAGATACCTATTTAAGTACAAAGAAAGAAAATAATACATATAAAATAAAAATATAAAAAGAATGAAGGAGTAATTATTTATTTACTTGTTGTTTAACGTCATTGTGTCTTCATTTATACCATGGCGGTCAAGATTTATGAAAAAAGAGAGCTAAAACAAAGGAATGTAAACTGTATCCAATTTAAGCTTCAATGAACGAAGAGAATGCTAGAATCAACAAACTCCTTGTCCAAGAGCAGGATTGAAACCGCACCTTGTGTGCCCTATAACGTGTGAAAGCCCCCCCCCCCCCCCATAACACCCCGCCCCCCAAAGAATAAGTAAGCGAAACACAATAGAGATCCTAGCTGCATGTAGAAACTACAAGCTCAACTTGTAACTTCTAACTATAGGTCTCTAATAATGTAGACATAAAAGGAAATTTTGAACACTGAGCTTTACATGTAAAAAAAATGATCATTGTAAAATGAAATTTTGCTTTACCAGGAAGACGTTTAGGAAATAGATACTTCCTAAAACTAAAATAAAATTTTGCTTTACCCGGAAGACGTTTAGGAAAAAAATACTTTATTAAAACTAAAATAAAATAATGTTTTACCAGGAAGATACTTAGGAAATAAATACTTTATTAAAACTATTATACTGTACTCTTAGAAATCAGACTATCACTTGCGTTAGCAAACATCAACCTTTATCGCGCAGAAAGTCAGCACCTTCAACTGCTTATAAATCTATGTGACAAAACAGAGTAATCTGCGACCAAGATAAGGGGAACAAACAATTTTCTTATTTAACCTACTTTTAACCATACTAGTGCTATGCCAGTCTGTCACATCATCATTGGCTAACTTGCATATTTACTTTCCTTCCTTTGTAGTTAGACACTGAACATTCCTTACACTTCTCATGGTTTTCAAGCAGAGACGGCGTAACATCTTGGGTCTGTCCACGTCAGATGACGTCGGAAGATATTTCTGCCGAACAAACCAGTCTAACAGTTCCATACTGACATAACCCTGCGTGTACTTCCGGATGACTTCCTTCTTCAGCAAAATCAACTCACAGCTGAAGACAACCAAAAGCATGTTATATCATGGGCTAGAGGAGCATGTTAGTATATCAGCTTGACAAAGTGGGCTCTTTACTGTTGTTTCAGGCGCATAGCAACACCTAGCAAACTCTAGCAAAAGAATCCCATGCTCTCTTCTCACAATGATTAAATTTAACCGTTTAAATCAACGCTGAAACTTGTGTTTTCCATCTTCATACATCTCAGTGTTATTGATCGCAGGTTGTTCTGAATCCAAGATGTTGAATATTCATAACCGTGACACATTCATAGAGAATATCCGATACTTTGTGTTTGAATAGTGTGCCGGTATGTAAAAATAAAAGTGTTCTTACATATGTATGTAAGTACATATGGATAGATTACAGAGACAATCAGTGACTCACACCAGACACTTACTCAGTTAGGGCCCGTACACTTGCTGTGCACGGTACATTATACAAAGCGGACACTTCTCCGAAGAACTGACCCTGGGATAAGGTTGCTATGGTGACCTCGTCATGTTCTGACACCACTTCAACGAGACCTTTTTTGATGATGTAAATACCAAGGCCATCCGAACCTGAAAAACATCAAGTTACTTCAAGCGAATTGTAACAGCTTTTGTCCTTGGAAACAGGTGTTCGGTGTATTTGTGTGACAAATCTTATTAGTCATTATTAGAAAATAAAGTGTGAGGGAAACTCTATACTACTGTCGTTGTGTAGGTGAACACTCCTAGCTGCAGACAATTAAAGCCAACAAAATAGTGCTCTTAGCGAACAAAAAGAAGAATTATTGCCTTTCAAATATGTCAAAGACCTTCGATGGATAAAATGTTGACTTTAATAGGACAAGAAATGAAGACATAATTTGTTAGAGGACGTTTTAAAGGTAAAAGAAAAAATATATATATATATAAAATACATTGTAACTCTTCTGGCTAGAGCCTTTACTTTTACTACTATACATTTCCTCCTTATGACTGTATATATCATACCATCTTTCTGAGAATAGAGGGTAATCATATTCAATAAAATGAATATTAGTATAGACATAAATAGGGGCCTCCGTGGCTCAGTCGGTTAACGCGCTAGCGCAGAGTAATGACCTAGAAGCCTCTCACCAATGCGGTCGCTGTGAGTTCAAGTCCAGCTCATGCTGGCTTCCTCTCCGACCGTAAGTGGGAAGGTCTGCCAGCAACCTGCGGATGGTCGTGGGTTTCCCCCGGGCTGTGCCCGGTTTCCTAACATCATAATGCTGGCCGCCGTCGTATAAGTGAAATATTCTTGAGTACGGCGAAAAACACCAATCAAATAAATAAATAAATAAATAAGAGATAAATATAAATTATGAATTACGAAAAACTTACAATGCCAGTACTGCTATGGTACCGGTAAACGCTATGATTTGTAATTATTCCTGTCTTATAGGACAGTTTTACTTAAATATCTATTTCCAAGTGGACTCACGCTTTAAAAAAATATCCCTGGAAGCTTTAACTTTCATCTTTCGCAATGTAGTTACAAGCTCTTCTATGACATTCTCGTCTTCGTCTATAGCTCCTTTCAATGGTTGCTGTGACAGGCAGTTGATGATGGCGTCCACGAGAACGAATTCTTTCTGCAACGGTTCACATGATCAAGTAGTGCAGTATTTGGTTATCGCGTTAAGCCCAGATAAAGACACAAAACTTCATTGTTAATTCAAGTCATACAGAGCAACACAAAGAACAATCAATTAATGTTTTAACATATCGGTATTTTTTTATCAAGTTTAGTTTTGAAAAGTTTCAGTGTGCACATCGGCGTGGGCCTTATATGGTACTGAAAAACGGACAATTCGCTGTTGATGTAAAAAATAATTACGGCAAACTGACATTTATTTTTAAGTAGCTACACATACTTCAATACTTTAAGGTGTAGTGATACGCGGAGCTAATTTTTAAGTGGGGACTCCTTTTAATGATGTATGATTTGGGAAAAACTTGAAACTCTTTTGAAGAGACAGCATACTTTTAAATTGGTAGATGAATCATTTTCGCTACTTCCCTTGTCCTGCTTTGAGTCTCCACTCCCCATTTTCATCTAAATCGTGCCAATCTTAACAGAAATTGACGGATTTATGAGATTTAGATCGACGGTACGAAATGTTATATGTTTGGAAAAGCTCATCGAAACATGCAAGTGAAACTGACTCCACCTGGCGGCGTTGAATCAAGGGGAGTTATGCACAGCGAACATTCAAACTCTTATGGAGTTGCCTCCCCTGATCTAAATAATTATGCCACGGGTATCATTTATATCACCAACAATCAAAAAACAAACAGAAAGCCATCATCAATCACTATATATGCCGACCACAAATCGTGACCTATTTTCTGCTACCAAAACTCCAGTGTGACTGGTAACTAGTTAATCCTATGTTTGGCGGACTGGAATTGTTCAACAGGTTGCTTTTCATGCATGTATATTGACTCTATCTTTCGTGGAGATTCCCAGTGCCGCATTGCATAAGTAGCTTTTTTCAAATAAAAATACCTATAAATCTGTTTTTTTCTGCGAGTCACCTATATTCAGCTGTCTGTAAAATCAGTCATACTCGCTACCAAAATCTCACAAGCTCTACACATCCCTAAGTTGGAGGTTCTTATTCTTGCAAAGAAAATAAAGTTAGAACGCTTTTCTAGTTAATAATGTTAAACCCAATGACCTTTGTTTCGACACCAAGAACTAATTGCCTCGGGTGACGTCATAATTATTCGGAGACAAATGGCATGCTGGAAATGCGAGAGTAATTTGTTTTACAGTAGGTACACCAACATGTGGTTAGGACGAACTGCATCCATTAACACAGCTTTCATTACTGATCATATCTCGACTATATCGACTACATTGTTTTCTATTACAAAATTTTCTGACATGCAACTTTAAAATCATTTGGTCGTTAGACTATATGCTACAAGATATAAGACATAATTCATCTATTAAGCTTATATTATACCAAAACCTGTAAATAATTTCAAATATGGCAGTGTGAGAAACAGGGTCGATATAATCTTTGGAAAGAGCTGTCACTTTCCCTGAAAACATACTTGCCGTCGAAACAGTTTAACATTATGAATTAGAAAAAGTGTTCTAACTTCTTTTTCTTTGCAAGCATATGAACATATCGATGTGAAGAGCTTGTGTTCTTATGTGTCAAAAGCAATTTTTGCAGCGGATATGACTGAGTTTACAGACAGCTGAATATAGGCGACTCGCTTAAACATAAAGACCATAAAATCCGTAATGAGTCAACTTAATGGTTGGGAAATACTAACATTTAGGTACCACTAGGTATATCGATTAGCATATTAACAGATTTACTATATTTATTTTGTTCATGTTTCTATTTATATGTCAAATGCGCAGCATGTGCTACCATCAACCGTCATATATGTTTTCAAATTACACACCAATATACAAACAGCCCTGCACATCGATGTGTAGTTATGTTGTTAATATTAACATTAATAATTTACTAATAAAACGCTCAGATTTAATTTTTTACATGCACATCTTAATTCATGTAAACGTGCCTGTTTAATTGTATCAAGAAAACAGCGTATGTAGGTCATTTGTGTCCTCACCACGTGATAATTTACATGCAGGTGCAAGATGTAGAGCCAGGGTTAAGAAGCTAGTTAGTAAAGGCCTACTCAAGCTCTAACGGCCTTATTAAAACAGGGTAAAAGGTATAAGGTGTACATAGGTGTGCGTTGAAGGTACATGTGTGAATATGGTGACGTATTATACAATCCACTTTGCATTTGTAGGCCTGCTTGTTTACGTCCTATACACAGGAAATGTCAACACCTCGCCTACGCCCACGTGGCCAAGCTCGTACAAGGTAAGCCAGAGGAAGGTGTAAAACATGAATACATAAACATTCATATGTGTCGACCTGTACAGGTAAAAACATCTGTAGCGGCCTTGTGTTTCTAAATAGGCAACAATTCGCCATCTGTTAACAAACAATAACAGACAGATTGTTGCCCAATAATTCTGGTTGTTACAAGGCATATAAATAAAAATAGCAAATCGATGGTTATATATACTTATCTTTAAATAGGCATTAATGTTTTTGTATCATTAATATGCAGTATATGTAAATGAAAGAGCAATAAAATATATTTTTACCGTTAATAAGCAGTATATGTAAATGATAAAGCAATAAAATATATATTTACCAACAATAAATGATTGAAGTTCGAAAAACACAGAAGTCAAATAATGACTGAACATTTTCAGTACAAAATAACATGAGTAAGAGGTAAAAGTAAAGAAAACATAGACGTCAAAGACATTTTCAACACTTACTCTTATCAATATATGTGAAACATAATGCAACTTTGTCAAAAGCTGAGGTTTGATGTTTATACGAATTTTTTTTCGTGGTTCATTTGAGACGTTTGATGGCTTTGAATGCCACTAAATCCTTTCTTGTAGACATGCGTAGAAATGTTTTCGAATGAAGAGCCAATCAGAGCTGGCTGGTACGTGGATGGCGTAAACAAGAGAGTACGATTGGACAGCTATGGAATTCCAGAAGGTCAGGTTTGATTCATGTAACTCTGCGATATGACATGTCCTGTCACACGAGAACTACCACAAGCTACATGTGTATGACTTTTGCGGTTCGCCGCGATTTTGGTCGATTGTGATCGATTGTCACACGGTTGAAATCCGGAGTCACACCTAAAGTGAACCATCGACTCTTGCAGGACTCGTTTTAGCCGCGAGAGTGAAGTGAAATTAAACAGTCTGTGACTAGTTCTCATGAAAATCATTACGATGATAAAGACCCAACCGATTTAAGGCCCATTCTCAAGCATCTACACTTACGAATATAGTAAGTAAACAATCATAAAGCGGGTCGCAACTATATTATCAATTTATAAGGTAAGCCAGTCAGTGTCAGAAGAAAACTTGATTTTATCCGTTGTGATCTATTTTTTGCCAAAAATCTCTTTTATGGTTTCTTTAATTATGTACTATCAACTTGACCTGAACGAGTAAGGTTTTGCAATGAGACATGAGACAGGAAATCATCTGAGCATGAATTCTGGCATGACACCATCAGAATTTATGCGTTTCATTTCTCAGGACGCGAAAAAGTTAACAGATTAGAAACCCTGATTTCTGCATCAAAAAGAAAGCGAAGATCAAGCGACAGCCCCTTGCAACATGTCTTCGCAAATGACATCAGCAGTGGCTGGCAGACGATGGATAGTTGGTCAGACTACGCATGTCATCTTCACGGAGCTCCTCTTTATATTTTCATCTTCCGATATGATCTCGGTGTCCAGTACGACATTTTCCCTTCACCTAACCCGCCTGGGATAGACTGTACAAAACAGTAAGTTTGGTTCATTGTCGCAAGGTAAAAATTTTAAAACAATCGCTATCAAGAACCCATTAACCTCTCCGTTAATTCTGGTGACTTATCAGTTTCATGTAATTATATTTGAATTTTTTCTCTCTTTTCTAAGTATACATTCACCTGAACTCGCAGCAAAGTTAGTTATGAATTTTCCGAGAAATCCTGTAAGCAGAAAAGGGTCTTTAAGCAGAAAAGGCCGTTTCCTATGCATAGAAAATTGTATTTTACATACCAAAATAATCTTCAGTGTTGAAAAAAAATATTTACTTTGTAAAAGAAAAGTAATGTTTTTGTAAGAAAGTATTTTCTGTAAAGACTCTATAAGAAGACTTTGCTCATAAACTTTTTCATAAGCGATCGTAAACTATGTAAAAAATATGTAAAAAATAAAACCACAATATCAAATGAAATCGTACATAAGGCATTAAAGGAGAAGACACCACTATACCATATATATATATATATATATATATATATATATATATATATATATATATATATATATATATATATATATATATATATCGCTTTTTGACCTTTCTGTGAGATATTTTATTGATACATACATACATATATATATATATATATATATATATATATATATATATAAAGCGAAACTTTTTCTTTTTGGGATGTATATATGTTGCACAAGCGAGATATCGCAGTTCAAAGTAAGCTAAATCACCGTTATTTCTATAAACCGAGGACACGTGTGTTTACGCTTGCGCCTCACAACCATCTTTGCGTTGGGTACGAGTAAAACGACACCGTGTTTCCGGTTGCATAACATGGCGCATCCCATGTATGGCCTCATGAGACTTCCTTTATAGATTTACGAAAGCACATCAGGAAAAAATGACTGAGACCGTTTAGGCCTGAGTTCACGCCTGTTCTCTTATACTATTTTGTGTGTGTGTTTCTTTCAATAATCTACAGAACGTTATAGCAAAGAAAAACTGAATAAAACTGCAAAAAGGTAAAATGAGTCTTATTACATGGATGACAATACTATCATGGAACTTGTCTCGTAATGGTTATGTTTTTAGTTCCACCATATATACTGCCAACAAGCGTTTTCTTCCAGGAACCTTACTGATATTTTCCCAGAGGCTCCGTTGTTATCGAATCTGTACTTTGTTGGAGTAGAAATGAGGAACGGCACAACAGTGGATCACTGGAGGGCTTCGTATTTCTTGTATGACATCGATTACTTGTTCAACAACCAGACTGGAATCCCTGTTAGGTAAGCCACAGACTCTCGTATTAATCCAACAGGCCCAGTCAAATACACTGTTACATGTGTACTGCATATAAAAAGAAGGGCCTTTCCATATATTACTATGATAGGGCCTGTAAGTAAGTTTATATCCACGCCCATTTACTGCGACAACGTATGGATAAATTACGCCTTCCCAACGTCACTGTCAGTTCAAGGCCTTCATGTTACGTGGGCTTTCGCCTTGTCCTAGCACGATGGTCTTTCGTGCCTCTCAAGGTGTCCCGTAAAGACGTTGCTATTAAAACCTGAATCTTTTAGCCCCGCAGTTGTAGTTGGCACACATTCTGTGAACTGATCATTTTGTGAAATATCACATGTGCCTTCTCCCACGCAGAACAGGCCGAATTTGTAGCTAGTTTATGCAAAAACTGACAGCCTTAGTAAGACGCCACTCAGAGGCAAATTGGGTGGGCTTGCTGTATAATTAAGAAGACGAAGATGTTGTCTTCAGGGTGTCCATTTCTCACTATGCCTAAGTGAATATCTAGTCTGTAGTCATTATATAACTGCAATTTCCATGACCTTTAATCTAATCTCGCCTCGAGGTACCGGTATTTTAACTAGTGCTTCGAGCTATGGCTTAATGCTGGACATATGCGATTGTGTTTCACGATATAGGTCATCACCATAATGTGAACTGTTTCAACAGATTCCTGATGATTGGTTAACCTACACGTTATAAACGCTGTTTTCACGAACGTTCGGTTTCGTTTGAGATTGCTGATCAGGTATTATCCCTCCCAGAATGGGAAATGTTTCCACGCGATAGTTTAACACACACTTTCACACAAAGTAAATCAGAGAATGTCCCAGTTTCAACGCAGGCAGCGGACGAGGATGTATTGCTGGGGTGGAATGTAAGGGAAGTAACATTATACTCGTATAAACTCTCAGGCTGCGTGGAACGAGTTGAGTTAAGCACTTGTAACGGATGAGTTAAGCTATCGTAAACGCAGTCGCATGTCCGTGGAAACACAACATACATGTAATAAATCTGTTGTTTCGCAGTCGGAAGAAGGTGTCGAACTTGCCACTTCCAATGACAGCAATTCTACATGCCTTTCAAGCGATGATTCGTGACACACATTTAACAGGACGTGCGTGATCTTTATAATGTCGTGCGCTCAAAATTCTTAGGATGTCCTATCTCCGAGATTTTTATAATGTCGAACACTTGAGATCCTCAGGGTGTCCTATTTACGAGTTGTTTACAATGTCATGCACTCAAGAGCATCACGAAGTCCTACGTACTAGATCTTTATGTCCATTCGAGATCACGCGCCTTTCTGCGTGATCCTACGGTACCTAGACATGGCTCGTGTGTAGTTGGGCGCCATAAGCGCAGTGATTCCCCCCCCCCCCCCAAATATGAGGATGATTGTTAATTGAGGAATATCAGATATTTAATAAGTATTTTCAGATTCCTTGAGTCTAAATCTGTACCAATCGTATAATATAAAGCAACCACCTGCATCTGAATTAATCAAAAATATCCAAAATAAAAATGAACTATTTATTCACGTATTAAGATATGAATATTAAATTACTCAACATGGCGACGCCCACGAAAGACGACATGAAAAAAGCGTTCGCAGAAGTTGTCGCGTGTGCTACAGCAAGCAGTGGCGTTTCTGTAGAGTTAAAGGCAAAGCAGGTCCTCGCTCTTCGGATTGCATGTGAGAAAAGAGATGTCACTGCAGTCTAATCGACTGGGTATGGTAAAAGCCTTGCCGATATAAAGTATATCAGCTTATGCCTTGGGTCATCCAGCGCCGAGAACACAGTGAAGAACTCACGATAACTATTGTTGTATCCCCTGTGAATTCTATTATGAAGAACCAAGTGGTAATTTTGTAAATATATTTAAATTGCCCATGGTTCACCTTGAGCACGGACGGAGATGATAATAATACCCACGGACGCCCGTAAACAGCGCACTGCTCAACAGTTCCGTACGTTCGCCATCGCGTGCAGTTGTTTACATTAGGCGAAAGTAGTCTTCTCGACGTCACTGTTGTAAAAAATATGACGCCCTTAGCAGAGATGTAATCTCAAGCGCGGACTCGAGACCATTGTTAGGTTGTGCTCTCTAGAGCATCAGGATGTCGTGCACACGAGCCTTGGATTGTTGTCGTGCTCTCGATAGTATCAGGATGTCGTGCATACGAGACCTGTGTATTATGTCGTGCTCGCGAGAGCCTCAGGATGTCGTGTCCACAAGACTTGTGTATTATGTCGTGCTCTCGATAGCATCAGGATGTCGTGCACACGAGACCTGGATTATGCGGTCCTGTTCAGGGGAATGTTCCACGAAGCAGTCGCAAAATGCGCATGGCGTAACTTACATGACAACATACAGAGAAGAGATACGTCCATGGTAAACGCGCTTGACGCAGCATTGTGACAGCTTTGTAGAACGGGCACGTGTAGATCGTCTTACAAAGCTATCGCGTTATACGATTGCATCCAGACAGGCCCCTGGCCTGTAAGATGCAGTCGTGTGGACCAGATATGTGATATATCGTGCTTTAGAGATGTTCACTAAGCCGTGCGGCATGCGCATTTCTATATTTGTCACTCATATATGTCTTCCACACGACGTAATGCGCAGAACTTTTCATCGCTTTCTATTTTTTTCCTCTTCTAAGAAAAAATTAATACATTTGTAGTAAAAAGAAAAATATGCAATCTAAAAAGTAATATTCTAAAAGAAGGTTTCCTATGTTGCTTGCATGTTTTTGACTGGGGACAGATCAAGGAGGTGGGGACTGTTTTTTATATAATATAAATCTCGGCAAAAATATTTCTTCAGACACATTTTCTCTTGATGTCAATACTATCTGTCTAGTAAGCATTTTTGGTACAGGTGGTTTGGTGAATCCCAAAACTAATCAGGTGTATATTGAGAGTGAAATGGCTGATTGCTTTTCTGATTACTTTAAAACATACATGAGAGATATGTTGGTTTACCACGATCACTGCTGAAGGTTTGTGCCGTATCAGTATAGAACAGAATGCAGAGCTGCAAAAACGACATGGGAAATGAAGACATGACGGGGGAGAAGGCGCATGGTCATAAATGTACAATTACATTACAGGTCGTTTAGTTTTGATTGATTTATTTATTTGATTGTATATTTGAGTATAACGCCGTGCTGAAGAATATTACACTTACACGACGGCGGTCAGCATTATGGCAGAAGGAAACCGGGCACAGCCCTGGGGGAAACCCACTGTCATCGGTAGGTTGCTGCACACCTTCCCACATACGATGGGAGAAGAAGCCAACATGAGCTGCACTTGAACCACAGCGATACACATTGGTGAAAGGCTCCTGAATCAATGTTCTGTTTTTGTTTCTTAAGCAACACTATGTTTTAGAAAATCGGCAAAACAAATAAAACCAAACAAATATTGTTGTCAGCCAATATTGTCAGTACATTATATTACCACAGCATCCGTTCTATTCATTTATAGTCATATATGTGCTAAAAAATGAACATATGCAAAGAACAAATGGAAATGTCAGCTCTGTCATCAGGTGAAACCGACAAATGAACCTGCTTTACTTTTTCTTTTCAGTTTGTTCGTGAACGGAGATGAAAATGCGTTTTCATATTACCAGGAAGGGAAACTTGAGGGAGATGTTTTTAAACCACCTGATCATCTCCAGTGTTCCTGAGAACAGTACACATGTGAATGAAAAGACCATGTCATGTGCAAAAAAAAAAAAAAAAAAAAATCCTTTAGGGTAGGTTTCAATTACTTGAAGACGATATAAATTGCTTGTTTTTCCTTGACCTGGCGAGAGGAAAAATGGTGTCATGTCGCGAAAATTATATCAGCTGGATCGGGGGGAAAAGAAAGGTTAAATGACTGAGGACGCAATACTCAGGACGCTGTTCTCAATCACGTTTCATGACCCGCTCCCCTTTGAAACATTCGTGAGATTAAATGTACATATAATGAATTTGCGCCTGACGCCATGGATAAGAACAATACATGTATGGTCAGCTATAGTGGACAAGTATTAAAACTGCCTGTTAAACATGAGCATTATTGCTATATTAATATCCTATTTATGTATTCTGATATTATGTACTCTCCTAGTTCAGCAAACTTCACGACTAACCCACGTCACAGCTCTCGGTGTTCACATGACAATGAGATCCCCTCGTTTATACGACTGGTGAAAGCCTGTTATGTCTAGTCTTAGCAGGAGAATGTTGCTTTGGTTACTTAACTTCACGTTAACAATATACTCTGCACCCATACTCCTTACAGCTTATGTGCCGCTCTTTATATGCTCGCTTTACATCCCTGCCACCACTAGGCAGACATGACATTTGGAGCCTGTGCAACGCATGTAGGCTTGTTTAGGCTTAGCCTCAGCATATGGTGTCCTCGCGTGAAACTCTTTATCAGCATTCAGAATCGTCAGAATCATGTTGTGAACACACTTTAAATAAAAATAAAAACAATGCATGTGTATGAAGAATTTTTAAAAACTAAGGTTGAGACTGAGTTTTGTATTTTCTGAGATCACTTCCTGCCTTATCACTGTGACCCCAGTGACCTCGGCGCTGTTCAAGATTTCTGAACAAAATTTGCTAGTGGTGAAAGTGAAGTAAAGCGAAAATATAGAGCGGATTGTGCGCTGTAGGGAGTATGGTCCGAACTGACAACCCGCAGTACTAAAGAACCTAATCAGATTAGTTCCTGGAACGGAAATCAAAATTTGAAATGCTGATTTTCTAAACGAAATCAACGTTTCGCGACACTCTGGTATGGGTAATTATTAAGCTACGAATTGTCAAATGTTGTTAACATGGAACTTAGAAAACCAGTTTGTCACCTCCGCACCCCGTTCCTACCATCCGTAGGCATACTTATTACTCTTTTTACGCTTTTTAGACGAATAAGTTATCGACAAACAAAAAAATATTTTGTATCACTATCTTTCATTAATGAGCAAATAAGGGAAGCCGCTACATCGTGTCTTCCACTTCGGTAGCGAGATCGAATTCGGCCACTGCATGTCTCCTAATTTTGGGCCTAATCTTCTATGTACATCATTCCATTCCACGCCACAAGTAGAGGTCGTCGATGGCCGTGTGATGTAGAAATCTACACCTGGGATGGTTAGTCCTAGACCTATGAGGTTCCGAGTTCAAATTCGGCTCTAACCCTGCTGCCACGGTGCCGTGGCGGATTCAGGTGCAACAGTTTGCCAAGTATACAGACACCCACCAGAACGTCGTGGGTTTAAAGAATGATTAAATAAATCCATATATAAAATAAATCGATAACTATTACAAATTAGATCAGTCAGAAATGGATCTAACCAATACATGGTTGAATTCAAAGGAAATGACATAATTTGGTTGTCAGCTTAAATATCGTGTCCTCGGAAGGTTCTCTCTCTCTCTCTCTCTTATAGGCTATAGGCTGATCACTTATCTTTTCACGTGGCGCTCAGCGTGATATACACAGATCCACCTATGTTTTTTATGTTACAAAACACCGCCAATGTCAACCAACAACGTCATTTGACAATGGCGCCTTTTTCCATTACTTACACTGAAAATTAAAGACAAGAAAAATGTGGCGAAGGGATGCCAAGAGCTATTAATAGCCAAACGGCGAACCCTGAAGCCCAACTGTGTATTTACCCGCAGGCCTGGTTTCCTTAAATATCCGAACTGTGTCTGAATTTAGATTCTGTGTCGCGTGGCGCTCTAGTTTTTCTGTCAACAAAACGAAATGGGAGAAGAAAAGCGTGCATTCCCGACTTCGGTGTTATGTGATCGGCGAGACGCTCACAAAGTGCACAGCTTGGCTATGTACTAGTATTACTCGCCGGCTAATGCATGCGTAAGCTCCCATGTGATGTCAACCACCCTCAGTAAACATCTATTAAGACACATGCACTGTTTGGAAAACGTGCTTGAGCTGTTTAAGCTTGAGTGCACCTAGTGGAGAGATGGGTCAGTGAGGAGCTACTAACCTGACTGATCTCTATATCTTAATCTTACACGGCGATAAAAACTGGACTTTGCTGGATTCAGCCTTAAGGAAGTCAACCTCCAAAAGTGCATGGCAAATTTCCTACGTTTGTACAGTAATTACTTCAGAAGAAATAACTGACTTTGGAAAAGGATTTTCTATGACGTATATATGCCCCATTCCAGTAAGTCGTATTTTGTATTACATCGTGCAGATTTAAAGTAGTAAGCTCAGCGTAAATGCGATTAAATACGCTCTCAACAATATAACCACCTTATTATGCTCTGACATGGCTTGTACTGTATTTGTGTTTAACGGAATACATAGACCAGTGGTAAGCTAAACTGTAAACGACAGACTGTGCCCAAGAAAAGCCTGCAGTCGTGACTGGCGTAGGTGTACAAAATATGTATTGAAATGGGTGGTTAACTTTCTGATTAGATTGCCTGCTTAAGCCTGCATGCGGCGGAATTCGCTCGAAATCCGATCTGAGAAAGGATTTGGAGGTTCCTACTTTAGAACTACATATGTATGTCGCAACGAACTCTTGTGCATGTAAATTGGTCACAGTGTAGAGTTCGGTTAAATGTTTCACCCCACTGAGTCAGTTGTCATTTTCTGTGAGGAGATCCATTTCTTGTCTCTTCCATGCACAGATGGCCTGCGCGGTGACGTCACCCAGGTGGCTCTAACTGTAATCTGCATACACGAAACTCAGCTGTCATTCACATCACTGCCATCGCCACAGCCACATCAGACCGAAACCGGATCTGCGATTTCAGCCATAAGAAAATTTCGGGTAGGTGGAAAAAATTAATTTCATACAGAGATAAAGATAATCTGCATTTAGTAGGTCACCTATATAGCATTACGAATCTCATGTTTCATTTTATAGACGAATTTTAAGACGGTTTTTATTGTTTTTAATATCAGAGGCATGATCGTATTTTTTATTTATTTGTCTTGAACAGGTTTGTCACTTATGCCATTAATTTTACAATAAATATTACGGTTGTCAGTAGAATATGACATGTTAGTATATAGGGCAGTGTATATGCAGGTAGGGAAGGTAGGAATTCGCTGTACATCTGTCATGTTATACGAAATAGTTTTGTACTTTTTATAATGGCTATATGAGACACAATGTAGGGACACACACCTTGTGGCTCTTCTTGGTCGTATAACAGAAAAATTGGCAAGTGCGACGTTAAAGCCTAAGCATACATACATACATACATAATGGGTATATGTAAAACGGGTACACAAACTGTCTGCATAGCTTATATTATTTTGTACCGATATTATAGATGTATAGACAAATTGACACAATTGTGTGCAGCTCCTTTCTGCATGACTTCAGAGGGAAACAAAAATGTGCATATCTGTATGAGCAATTAGTGACTGTGGATTTTAAATTGTACACACAGACTGTTTATACAAGTAGGCCTTTCCAGAAGTAAGTATACATGTACTACGTTTAAATTGTCATTATTTCGAATAAGGAATTGAAATATGCAAATTTATGGCGTATATGTTTATTCAAATCTGTGCTGAACTGTATTGACGCAGGTGACTTTTCCGAGTTGTTCAATGGTGAGCTTACATGCAATAAACTTATATCCGCTCACTTTGCATGTTGGGCTGTGTATTGAATAGCTATATCGAACACACTGGCGTGCAGGTTGTGTTACAACTTCTCCGGAGACACATTTACTACCAATGAAAAGAATATTAAGCAGTGGTGTATGTATGTATGTATACTTGGTGTTTAACGCCGTACTTAACAATTTTTCAGTCATATGACGACGATGACTCATTATGTGCATGTACATATATTATGTCCTCTAGTGGCAGGGCGAATCCATGCCGCCAAAGTGCTGCCGCCACTGAAGTATCATGCCGAAGACACCAGAGATGACACCCGCCCTGTCACATTATATTGACACCGGACCAACCAGTTATGTTTCCTTGCTCTAACCTCTCAGTGCTGAGCGCCAAGCGAGGCAGCAGCAGGTGTAATTTTTGTCTCCCGTTTAAACAGTGTTGCGCAAACGGCCACACTACCGCACCGTACCGTTTAAACCCGCATCTCGTGTAACATATCTATTGTTTATACATAATCTGATTATACAGCAGAATCTGTTCTTAATCTCTGTGTATATCGCATGGACCATTTTGTATACATATCACCATTATTCTAACCATCTACAGTGTGTGGCTTGGGTTTTATTGCTTCTGCCATCCAAATTATAAAATATGATCTTTAGAAAAATTATACGGAATGTGGTATTTTAGGGTTTGTTTGGTTATCTGTGGCGGTCACTTGTAGTTATATATTCGTGTACATTTCAATTAGTAGACTGTTTGTGGACTTCTTGCCTCTAGCTACTCGGCAAGTATTCCGGTATTTCCAGGGGTTATTAGATAATGAAGAACGTGGACATTGTTTGTCAGTATTGACCTTTTAATGTACACTACAGTATTACGAAAGACGTCATGCATGTGCATGCAAAACGGCCATAGGTTATACAACAACATACCAACCGCATTCGGATGTCAATGTTACTTATAGACTCAATATATATTGAAAGTGTAGGCCTACATAGAGAAAAACTGATTACAGTGGAAATGCTTCAAGGGTCTGTATAAAAAATACAATGTCACGGTGATCAGTTTTGTTACGATACATTCTTAATGTTTACATCGATGAGTTGGTGACATTTTCACAAGTAAACAGTAAACAACACAACGTGATTATTTTTGTCTTCGGCTTTTCCAATTAGCATCTCATGTCTCTCAGTCAAGTCTTGCTCAGGTTTAAAAAAAAAAAATCGCACTCACTTGACATCCGTTAAGTTGTTTCATTCAGTCCATTATTTAAGAATTTTTCTGAAGGAAAACACAATTTGACACAAAGGTCGAATTGAATTAAGTCAAATCCATGCTTCACCTATATTGCACATGTTTACCCAGGAACGACAGGTTTGTGACCGAGATTTTATCCAGAGCGTTGAACCTGGCGCGCAAAAATCAGGTCACGATTTAAGATGACAGATGGATAAATGTTAAATGCTAATTGTGGGATTTCAGTCTAGAACGATGTTCAAGATTCAACACCCAGGAATAAAATAATTCCAATAAATCATTGATGGAATATGTATTTAGAACCGGCCTCTACCGCGGACCAGTGAACTAAGCGGTGATTGAATCGAAAGTTGTTTTGCGACGCTGATGTCTGTGTATGGTGCAGTAGATTCCGTGTGGTTTTTCCATGGCTGCCTCGGGTATTTCGATCCCTTCGTGATCGCGTCGTGTAATGTGGGCTCTCGCTGTACGCGGCATTGTGCATTGTGAACCCTCACTTGCCGTGTCGTTTAAAATGCAGGCCTACTTGCCTTGTTTTATAACGTTGAAGCTGAGCTGGCCGGTGGCTGTAATGTACATGGGCCTTCCATGGCAGCGTTCTGTAATAACGTAAGCCCTCCATGGCTGCGTCTAGTGGTTGAAGACTCTAGCCTTTCAATCCCTATGACACACGAGGTTTGAGTTCGAACCCGACATGGGACAGGGAATTTTGTCCCCCCACTCACTGTGTGTGAAGCATTTCTGACAATAAGCAATCCACGACGGTCGTCTGGTCATTGGCGTTATCTAACATTCGCTGAACACCACTTGTATTTCACCGACATGATGGGCAAATCTGTATATCACACGTGGGAATATTCGTTAGTGACTTGTACGCGGTTTGCCCCGTGTCCTGGCCAGGTCGTGAAATGTGGACTCTCCATGTGGCTGTGTCGTGAACATGTGTATCTTCCACCGCCGCATCGTGAAAATGTGGGCCTTCCACGACCGCGTCGTGAAGCGTGGTGCCTCGTTAAGTGAGTTTTGCATTAAGTGCAAAAGAATGCATGATTATGATTATTAACTTCCCAGTAAGACGTCACTTCCCAGTAAGACGTCACTTTCCAGTGAGACGTCACTTTCCAGTAAGACGTCTCATGGGCACTGAGGTCACGTGTTATCATGGTTTTGGATTAAGTTTCCATGAAAAAGAAAGATATTATCACTCAATAAACATCGTTTCTGTACATCTTTTCGACATCATTCTTGAATATTTGTCAATTGTCGTAATTGTCCGTTGTCGTCTTTCTGACCTTTGACCTTTCTGTATTTGAAAAAAAAAAGATTATTTACGAGAAAAGTTAGGAAAACTGTTATACAATTCACTAAGAATTCAGTGTACTTCTACCCTGTTGACCGTTTGCACTGAACATATTTAAAAGTATATGTGCACTGAACTGCACCGCTTCGGGTCAGTACGCTAACATAACTTATGCCTCACTCTCATTTAAGCAAATCTGTTTAGTGATATTTCGTTATGTGAAAAAATGAATCTGCGTCATGAACTCTGTAAATTCGCGTTATCTAACACGTGATCGGGTACCCTGGAGAATATATCGATGTCAGTGAGTATACATCTTTGACAACGATGTCTAGACGCAAAAGAAACTTGATGATGGACAGGAAAATCAGTTCAGTTTAATTATATGTTTGCTGCCTGTTTTACGAAGATTTAATTACACGCCGTTATCTTCGCACTCGTCCCACTTCTTGTTTAGGACATCAGGAGATAAAACTAAAATGCAAAATCAGGAGATAAAAAAAATGTTCTGCAATTTGTCGAACATAATATGCATCAGCAAAGAGCAGTGAGTTTTAATGATACTTTCTTATTGAGGAGCGAGTAGACCGTGCAGAACAAGATACTCATTAATTGTGTGATTTACAGATATATTAATTAGACATTGCTATAGTTAAATGATGCGTGCATCCAACGGCTTAGGATAATTAAAATTAAAAAAAAAATTATTAATAATGGCATGGAGTCGCTTGAGAACTACGGACGAACAGGTTTCGACAGACATGCATGCTCAGTTCATGTATAAGGTGACGGGGGGTGTGCCTTGTCTTTCAATGTGTAAGCTATTAATTCTGGAAATGTTAAAGGATGTCTAAGATTAAATACACTTCAATCCAGACAGCCTTACCGTGAAAACAACATTTTGGGCTCTTTTTATTACGGTGTTCCTGTCTGCCAAGTACTTGCCTTCTAAGTAGTTTACCTGTTACTATAACATGGAACTTTTGAACCCGAGCACATCAAGGAAACCGGTTTTGCCATTTTACCTCCAAATTAAGGTGACAGTGACCTTTTTTTAGGTGTAATTAAAATCAATCTTTCAGTGCACAAAAATATTCCTTTACTTTCGAACATGAATAAAACCAGATTGTTGAGAAGTGCCAAGGCTTTGATGCCGGATATATGCCGGATTAGGACGCTCGGTTTAAAGGAACACAGATCAACGCTGATTGGCTGGTAATTGATATAGGATTTCATGGGTTAAAACCACTGATCCTTGGTCTCGCTGAATTACCAAAAATTCAGCTTAGTACAGGCACATCCTTGACTTCACAATCTCATACAGACGGTTCTGTATCCTTTTATAAACTTCTATAAGACTACATTTTTGTCTGATAAAGCTGTAAGACTTTATGGTGTGATAAAACCGTTCAGTGCCCTAGGAAAACTCATGATCACCCGCAGGTTGCTGGAGACCTTCTCACGTGCGACCGGAGAGGACGCCAGCATGAGCTGGACTTGAACTCACAGCGACCTCAAACATTGGTGAGTGGCTCCAGTGTCATTGCGCGGCGGTGAAACGCTAATCACGCTAATCACCCCCAAATAACATACAGGTTTGTTCTTAACGGTGTTGTGATTGCCAGTTTAGTGGGGCAGTTTTTAATACCAGTATGTATACTTAGTTTAAAACATTTGCATGTTTGAAGTCCACTTTGCTCTCGGCTTGTAATACTGATTGTTTGCCTGTTGGTTAGGTCATGTATCAAGCTGACTTTTGCTTTGTGTCCCATAAATTAATCTCATCACCCATGTGGACATAACATGCGGCGTTGGCTTACTCTCTTCAAGGGGCTTTACACCTCCGATCATGCGGTGCTAATCTGGTCTCGATTACAAGTAAAACACTTATAAGGCTTGCCCTCAGAAGGGGTTAAGTCCAGTTTAAGCCAGAATATATCGCATATGTATATAGGCCTAATTCAGCACATTTACTTCCAGAAATCTTTTATAGCCGTCAGAGTTAAGTTTTCTCGAAGTGGTTATTATTCATCTGTCTAAATTCAACGGATTACGTGTCGATAGGCAAAGCGTTGAACTGCTCATAACTAAGGAAAGAGAGTTGATAAGGTAAGAGATATAGGCCCAGACTGACGCAGGTAAAATTAATTTATTTCTTTGAAGTTTTACGCCGTATTGAATAATATCGCGGTCAGCATAGTGGTGGGAGGAAATCGGACAGAACCCTTGGGAAACCTACGACCATCCGCAGGTTGCTGACAGGCCATCCCACGTACGACCGAAGATGAAGCTAGCACGAGATGGACTTTAACTCACGACCGGAGAGGAAGCCAACAGCAAATAAAAAAATTTAAAAAAAAAAAACGGTACATGTACATGTATGTATGTCAAAACCGCCACAAATAGTAGTTGCTACTATTAGAGCTACTACATAAAAGTTTTCAGTACACGTTACCTTGAGTGTCTAAGCTGGTCCCATATTGGACGAAATTCATGGAATCTTCTTCTGAAAAAGCTGAGCGCGTTTGAATCAGAGCTCATATACGGTTATCCCCTATGGTTGACAGCTCGTGGTAAATTCTTCACTGGTTTTTATTACAAGTCTTCTTTGCCACTTTTAGGAGGATACAGGAGGACATACAGGAGGATATAACGATAAGTCTTTCTTTCCGCCCGGCCATCCGTCTGTCTGTTCGTCTGTCCTCCTGTCTTGCCGTCTGTCCTCCTGTCTACAGGCATTTCTTGTCAACGTGATTCCAACGTATATTGTGTCGAAACTAGGTATTTGCTTTGCTGGTCATTTGAAGATGTTTCTAATTCAGTTTGCTGAACTACCTGCTATGCTATCGAAGAAATAAGTTAATTTTACTTGCGTCAGTATGGACCATTTTAGGATGGAATCCGAACTTTAAAGTAAAGAGAACTTGTCAGCACAAATCCTTGTGTAACGGCCATCATGCTTTCCTGAACTTGCACGTCTAATAGATAAAATGTACAGATGTATGCTTGTGTTTTTTTGTGTGTTTTTTTCGGTATCAGTCTTTAATTATAGCCGTATACAAAAATAAGCAAACATCAATTGTGGTCATAATTATGTTGGATAAGCAGGGGGTGTAAGGAAATAAGTCTCTTTCTGATGACTGATGTTGAGCATACTACGACATCCGTAGATTAGTTTAAATCTTGCTATCGTGCCGCCAAATTCGCGGTTCAAATCTTCACACTGACTCATTCGCTTGACTGGATTCTTCCCCGCTCACAGATTGCGTTTTAACACCGTTTTACTTTATCAAGGTTTCTATGCTCAGGCCAACATTTTGTTGGGGAAAAACAGGCAAAAATGATATTCAGATCATAGTATAGGTGCTGACGTCTAATCCCCTTTCGTGGGAACATCAATTTCGACATAGGAGATTTTAGTTCATATTTCAAGGAAATCAAAAACGTTTTTCGAAGTTTTCAGTGCGCTTGATGATTCATGTTGTTTGAAAATGCTGATATAACTTGAGATTGCATATTAATTTAAGTTTGCTGGAATACCTGTATTTACAAAAATGACAAGGCGTTAATTTATTTAAATACTGTGTGATTAATGCACCGAATATTTTGAGATCAGGAAAGGAACCAAGCGCATTTCGTGAGGCAATATACCTCGCGCCAGTAGTATCTGGATTCGCGTACGGGAGGTTATACAGTTTCTATGTATGTTTCACTGACCCAGTTAGTGATGAACTCTCGGAAACTGAACCAGAAATATATGTACAATTTTTCCACATTTCGTGTCACAACACCAGTGACCAGTGTGGAATATTTCCAGCAGAATATACGTATATGGAACACATTATCCAGTGATAACACGCCGAGGTATTCGAAATATACGTCATTCCAATATAAAGGTCTTCGAAGTTTATCTTAACAGGCCGCAAAACTAGGGCAAAGCTTGGACAAAATTGTGGCATGTTCTTTTTATATAAGAAACCAGCACCTGCTGATAAGTGGCTCCCGTTTCCTGTTTAAAAGCGAGATTGTCGTAACCGTTTGCATACATCATTTGCATTTATTTGTGTTGAAATGGAGGTTATATAGGCCTGGAGTTGATAATTAAATCAAAACTATTGAAAACGACTACTTGAAATAATTCTCACTTGAGATTGTCGTAACCGTTTGCATACATCATTTGCATTTATTTGTGTTGAAATGGAGGTTATATAGGCCTGGAGTTGATAATTAAATCAAAACTATTGAAAACGACTACTTGAAATAATTCTCACTTGAGATTGTCGTAACCGTTTGCATACATCATTTGCATTTATTTGTGTTGAAATGGAGGTTATATAGGCCTGGAGTTGATAATTAAATCAAAACTATTGAAAACGACTACTTGAAATAATTCTCACTTGAGATTGTCGTAACCGTTCGCATACATCATTGCATTTATTTGTGTTGAAATGGAGGTTATATAGGCCTGGAGTTGATAATTAAATCAAAACTATTGAAAACGACTACTTGAAATAATTCTCACTTGAGATTGTTGTAACCGTTCGCATACATCATTTGCATTTATTTGTGTTGAAATGGAGGTTATATAGGCCTGGAGTTGATAATTAAATCAAAACTATTGAAAACGACTACTTGAAATAATTTTGACAAGCTTACGTGGAACGAGGAGTAACTATGTTAAACGAGCTGAAAGGAGAAATTGAGTGACATCAGAGTAACTTGATATGAACGTGCATGTCGAATTAAAATATTGAGTTCAGATATGGAATTTTCTAGTTGGTTTGAGTAAGGTGACACATGAAATATTATCATGTGAGTTGATTTCAGGTAACTTATTTATTGGACGAGTTCCCTCTTCGTCTGTATCAATTTCATGTCAGCGAAGCCCTGATCTGACCGATAAAGCTTCGCTAATGGAAAGTCCTCTGTCTACACTATTTAACGTGACAACACAATATATCTTCGTGTCTCAGATGTGCAGATGTGCGTAGAATACTGCTAATTAGCCGCAGAAATGTGTGCTTAGTGATTAGCACTTTCTTCTTTGCCTGAATGTGCTTAATGTCTCAGATCTGAAAGCCTTACCTTTCAGGGCAGTTCGACACCAGTATTTTGTCTTTGAATTCACATTCCTCTCCGTTAGTAGGTGGGAAAGCCCACCAGCAATTTCCGAATAGTCACGATTTTCATCTCGGCCCTGTCCGGTTTCCTCCGACTATAGTGCTGGCCGGTCATAGTATAAGCGAAACATATTCTTGAGTATGGCGTATAAACCCAATTAAATCAATCAATCAGTCAATGCAAAAAAAAAAAATAGTGTCCGGTGGAAACGACAGTCCTTTGCTATATAGTAACTGACAAAGTCTATGACTTAGTCAAAACAGCGAGAGCTAGATTCGAACAACAGACCAGTGCTTTAACCATAGATCTGAGCTGTAAAACCGAACGTTTCTTACGCAGTGTCTCTGGGTTAGGGTGAGAGTGAAAAGGGTGTGGGTGCATCTGAGTGTGCTGCCCCAGTAACCTGATACGTGGATGTGGGTCTATACTTTACCACAAAATAATTAGTACATCGGTAATAAATCATTTGCATGCCGACTGTTGCATTGTTTACGATCTCGATCCCGTCTGCTCGTAGGAGTTAATTTGTCCGTGGCCGAATGAAGCCTACAATGGATCTTATATCGACGGGAAATGGTAACATTGTGTAATGCTATACATGACACTGAAGATTAAAGACATAATTTACATCACCGTGGGGTGCACCATCCAACCAGTCACCCATCCTTGCACTACCGTCAATTTGGAATCGATGTATACTAGATGTCGTTGCACCATTTGTGCATGCAGCTTGGCAGGGTGATTTTTTTTTTGTTGAAAACAAATGGATTACATTTTTTCCTATTTTAGACTATGGTTCCTATTTTTTCTTTTCTTGTAGAGATATTGTTGTTGTAAATTTCTAAGCTGGAAGTATATACATTTACTTTACTCTAGTTTCCACAGGCATGATGGGTTAACACCCTCTTTCAGGTCAAGTGGCTTTGTCATAATACTTAATGTCAGACTATATAAAGCAGAAACAAACTCGCTCACCCATTTTCCTTTTTGGCTTTAATAACTACAACGCGGAGTGAGTTTGAGTATTATACGAAAAGCAATGCATAGTTGTGCAAAAATAAGCAGGCGGTTGATAAACAGTGTAAACAGTGATCTCAGTACATCTATAGTAGGCCTACCCATGTAAAACACTACAAGCGGTATCATAATTTTTATGTGTCAAAATAAATGAAAAAATGGTTAATAATGGTATAATTTTTCGGTTAATGGGATTCAAATACATTTAGTGGGTAAATTTCCAAAAAAATTCCATTTTCATAAGCCCAGTTTAAAGCATTCCACTGCATGTGTGGAAATAAAAACCTGGATGAGACCGTGAACACGAAAGTCACAGGTACATATATGCACGAAACAGTGCAAAATGGTGTCAATTTTTGAGAGCATGAGAACCATGGGTAGATAAGGTATCGCCGAGGCGTCAGGAGCTTAGATAATGTACCGTTATCCCTTCTACATAGAGGCAGCTGGGCAGCGTGACCAAAGGTGATAGGTTGACATCTGGGAATTTCAACCAGCAGAGCAACATCGATTTTTTGGTGCATGGTATGAAATGTATGTGTATATAACTCTGGTGTAGACTAAAACAATATCGGCAGGTGTTCGTACGAATGTTAGGCCTGCACATGCAGACATGAGCCTAACGACATTAGCAAATACGGCTATTTGTTTCTGAAAGCCGTTCTGTTGTATGCATAACGCATGGCTTCGCTCGGAAGCAGCGATCTTCCTTCCAATGGCCAAAAATGAACAGGGCTTTTCGATTAAATAATGCGTGTCTGGTGTCATTGATTGAGCGCTGTCGATCATGACATTGCTTACATAACCATACCCACTCGGTTTAACGGGGACACATGCTTGTACACAGATCTCGACCCTTGTCCATGACCGCCACCCCACCCAGCTTCCAATCCCCCCCCCACCACCCCACCCCAATAACCCGAACACCTCCACCCTGTCCAGATGTCGTTGACATGGTAGTACGGTATGTACGTCATGCGGTATATATAAACCTTCACGCCAGCGTAGACTGTGATCAGAGTCGTGTGGCCAGTCACCTGGAATACTGCCTTCACTGCAATAGGCTCTTCTATACATGACAACACAGCTTAAAGCTGCGAAAACAAGCTAGTTTTTAACTTATCAAGGACGTACGTCAAATCCAGGTAGGCCTAATTGAAATTTTAAAAAGTCAGTTTTCATAATAAATAACTGGTATCTGTCATTGATCGAGGGAATGACTAAGTTTGATTTACTGTTTTAACTGTAAGTTTGGGTTAATTAGAATTTGGTACCATTTGAGACGTGGTGTGGTATATATATATCTATATATATGGATATAATTGAGCATCGTCGTCTTCATACCAGCTCCATTTCCAAATACTCAGTAAGAATGTAAATTGTGTTGGTAGGCCTACAATAGTATACGCATTGTGAAGCTTGTGCATTGCGACCTTCGGTATATAATGAAATATGTTCATTGTATACTAGATTGCGATGCACGTGCATTCGATAATCTTTAATTAGTTTAAGATTAGAATGTGATGTGTGACTGTATTCTATACCCATGTATCCTCCAATCATCATAGCGTAACATCATAATGCACTGTAGCCTCTATGTATTGTATACGAATTTCCTTTGGCTCAACTGTTTTAGACCGAACGTCAAGGAAAGTTGTTTAGTGTATATATGGCGCTCCGAGCTTTAACGACCTGTGCACATATACTATCAGAAATGAAAGTGAATAAGTATCTCGACATGCAGGCGTATCCCCCAGGCTTCGCTTCAAGTGTTATTAGGAATAATTGTAAGCATAAGGCTTCCTGAGGTAAAAGTGATAATCAGTGACCAGCTACTTAAAATAACATGTATTATAATGTTTCACTTGGGTAAGCTTGCCATTCGCTACTTGATGAAAGCACACAGGTTGTGTACATGCTGTATACAAACTATATAGGGCCTCCGTGGCTCAGTTGGTTAGCGCGCTAACACAGCGTAATGGCCCAGAAGCCTCTCACCAGTGCGGTCGCTGTGAGTTCAAGTCCAGCTCATGCTGGGTTCTTCTCCGGTCGTAAGTCGGAAGGTCTGTCGCAGCCTGTGGATGGTCGTGGGTTTCACCCGGGCTCTGCCCGGTTTCCTCCCATAATGCTGGCCACCGTCGTATAAGTGAAATATTCTTGAGTACGGCGTAAAACAGCGATCAAATAAATAAATAAATAAATATACAAACTGTAAAGATAAAATATTACTTATACCTGGACCCTTAAGGGTAGAGTGAAACCGGTTAATTCTCAGTTCTAATATATTGTAGAGAATCTCAGTGGATGTTTTACCTCCAATTTGGCCACTCATCACTTAATCATTGGATTCAAAATTCCATATTCTGACATACTTAATTGTATATTATATAGAATACGAAACTGAAACTTTAGTAAGTTGAATGCCGTGTTCTGACATATTCGATTGTGCATTAAAGGCGCTTATATATTTTACTTTTAATTTGTCTCCTGGCAACTAATCAGCTCAGTACTACTAGTATTTTCTGGCATACTTAAGTTTGTATTATTACGTAAGATGTCATACTGCTCTACCTCAGTTGAGTATAACGATGTAAGAGTGTTCGCGATATACAGTTGAGAAACAGAATCTTCCAGAAATGAATGACGGGAGGCTGTGCTTATGAGTGCAGATGTACCCTGTGTGTGGTGAACCGTCGCCTCATGACGCTTGCCAACACGTGACAAAAACAAAACAAAACAACAATAACAAAAACACGAATATGTAAGCAGGACTAGCTGTAGCTGTCCTGAACAGCTGGCCACGTAAAACAACTGTCATGTGTACAAGCCAGCATAATGCAGTAGATGACATACTCAAAAATTAATCGGTGTTAATTTTAACAGAAAATCTGTTGTCTGAGTGATGCTAGAATGTATTATTCTATCTGCAGTGTTATTGCAGCAGATTGTTTTGTTACATGTAACACACATATTCCGTTAATTCAACATAAAGATTGTGTTATCTGTCTTTTGTCACAAGGTCTTGTCATTGATATAAAAATGCTCAGGATATGTCTACATTGATTATAGGATGTTTGTACAAACAATAACCCTTATCAGCTGACTAAGTTACACCGTTTTGTCTGCATGATGTCGTCGAGAAAATACGTACAAGTGTTAGTTGTAACCATGATTCACAAATGTCTCATCCATACGTAATGTACCAAAAATAAATAAATAAATAAAAAAATCTAAAATAAACAAATAATATTTTGGGTTACATTGCATAAGGAAGTCTACTGTTAGAAAATATGTATTCTACAACAGTTGAAATGTGGATGTCTTTAGCCTATAGTGGTCTCATGCCACTCTCACACCTTCCTCTCTGCTGTCTTTCAAAATAATGACAGTCCAAGTCAGATTCGTAAAAATTCTCAAATAGGTATGGCTGTAAATATTCATCTGTTTAGCTGATAAAACCTTATTGTTAAATCCAATGGTTTCGTAAATGTTGGTAAATGTTGGTAGATGTTAGTAAATGTTGGTAGATGTTGGTAGATGTTAGTAAATGTTGGTAGATGTTGGTAAATGTTGGTAGATGTTAGTAAATGTTGGTAGATGTTGATAAATGTTGGTAAATGTTGGTAGATGTTGGTAGATGTTGATAAATGTTGGTAAATGTTCACTTGAGTCAGAATTATCGTCATTGGAGTCCGGATCATAGGAATCCTTGTTAGTATTGGGATAGAGGAGCAAGCAATAGTTTGATTGAGCTAACTTACTCCGAAGGACTGATTAAACTAGCTCTGGAGAACTGATTAATCTAGCTCTGGAAAACTGATTAAACTAGCTCTGGAGAACTGATTAATCTAGCTCTGGAAAACTGATTAAACTAGTTCTGGAGAACTGATTAAACTAGCTCTGAAGGACTGATTAAACTAGCTCTGGAGAACTGAATTAGCTGGCTCTGAAAAACTGGTCTAATTAGCGTAGAAGAACTGATTTACCTAGCTGAGTTAACGATCTCTAAAGGACGGATTTAAACAGCGCTGAAGGAGTGATTTACCTAGCTGAGTTAGCTATCTCTAAAGGACGGATTTAACCAGCGCTGAAGGACTGATTTACCTAGCTGAGTTAACTATCTCAAAAGGACGGATTTAACCAGCGCTGAAGGACTGATCTAAATAGCTCTGAAGGACTGATTTAAATAGCATTGCAGGGATAACTTAGCTTTTGGGGGGAAAAATACGTAGGACAGAAGTACCGGTACATGTATTTTGTTTCCGTCAATTCAGCATTATTTCAATGAAATAACACGAAAGATCTTAATGTATAAGATATGTTATTGTGGCATAGCGTTGAACGACGAAATTATAATATTTTCATGTTTCATGTTATTTCAAGTTATAAGTGAACTATAGCTACGACACTTAGCCCACATGCAGTACATACTCATACCGAAACATCTCCTGTTCAGACTGAGAGACTCTATATAAACAATCGGTTGTACATCGCTATGCTAAAAATAATTTGCGAGTAATACAAACATATCTGGTATGGCAAGGAAATCAATTTGAACAGGTGAAAATGTCAATTCTCCTATAGATGCAAGGGGAAGCTTTTCATATGTGAGGTTCAAAATGTCACCTGAAAATAGATATTGGTGAGAGCTTTTTATGTTTTGGGGAGGTCCACGAAGCCTATTACGTTATTCAATGCGTCAACCAATGACATACATGCGATATCGGTTGAAAATGGTTCTAGGAGATCATTATTGATCGATTTTCGCTAACAAGCCCCAACGATTTGAGCAGACAGCGTCAGACACGACGTCAGACACTTGCTAATCATCCGCAACTGATGCTGCGTATAGGACCTTAGATAGTACCTTTTATTCCGCTGAACGGAGGATACGATTGATGAATTTATTGATTTATTTGATTGGTGTTTTACGCCTTACTTACGAATATTTCACTTATACGACAACGGCCAGCATTATAATGGGAGGAAACCGTACAGAGCCCGAGGGAAACCGCAGGTTGCTGGCAGACCTTCCCATTTACGGGCGGAGAGGAAGCCAGCATGAGCTGGACTTGAACTCACAGCGACCGCATTGGTGAGAGGCTTCTGAATACGATTAAAGTCTGATACATCTGTTCGATCGTGGCACGTTCATGTGGTTTACGAAGATGTAAGTGTATACAAAGAGTGTCAAACCATTGATCTTGAATGCTATATTCTGTGTATGTTCTGTGTCGACTTGCACGAAGCCCTCTTAACGTTAGGAGCGTTATTTTTGCTGATATTTGTGTGGAATAACTGACCTAGAATTTATGTTGTCAAGCAATATTTTGACCTTGTTACATCAGAAATAACAATTTTAATATGATCTAAAATGTTGACTTACATCTTAGGTCGCTTCATGATCCCCGGGGCCAGGCCTTTGACAAGTAAATGACGAACTTCCCTATCTATGACGCACAAACTTTTACCCATAGGGCGAGCACAATGCTTAGGCCTATATGGCAGATGGGCTGAAAGACAAGCATATAAACAGCACGTCCGCAACCAGTTATTCATCAGAAGACAGAAACATTTTGACGAAATAGCAAATGTTAGTGTTAGTGTTAGGTGACTAGACTTAGCTAATCGTTCCATTCCGCTAACACTGTTTATTATTTATTTATTTATTTTGGCTATTTTCTCAGTCAGGTTGTAGATCTTTTCGATATCACATCAAATTCGTCTACAAGAGCACTATAATACCCCGAAACCTTGACCGTTACATCTGATAAAGCATCTCAACCGGTCGTGTGTTCGAATCCCCTTTCCCATAATTTTTGTATCACATTTTTTTCTCTCACAAGAGTATGGTGATCGATCACCACACCGTGAAAGGAATGGCCATGTTTTTTTGGCTTTTTTTAGTCTTAGTTAAACCCATCGATACTATCATCGAACTAATTCGAATACGGGTCCTCCATGGCTCAGTTGGTTAGCGCGCTAGCGCAGCGTAATGACCCAGGAGCTTCTCACCAATGCGGTCGCTGTAAGTTCAAGCCCAGCTCTTGCTGGCTTCCTCTCCGGTCGTAAGTGAGAAGGTCTGCCAGCGACCTGCGGATGGCCGTGGGTTTCCCCCGGGCTGTGCCCGGTTTCCTCTCCCATAATGCTGGCCGCCGTGGTATAAGTGGAATATTCTTGAGTACGGCGTAAAACACCAAGCAAATAAATAAATAAATAAATTCGAAAACAATTTTTTATTTTCCAGATCTGGGGATCGAGACTGCCAGTCAGCAATGGAGGTGCAGAATCCCTCCTATTACAACCAAAGCTACGCCACGACTACAAACTGTTACAGTTCTCACACCTTCAGAGATTGTGGGAACGACCGTGGTCAAGTTTCCCAACGTTTTAACAGCTCCTCGTTTTTACCTCCTATTTTGGACGGCGTGTTACATTCCAAGAGGACAGAACGATTTACTCCCTCTGTGCAGAAGGATAAACCCAAGATACTCCGGCCATCCAAACACGGTTACCACCGACGGGGGAATTCGCCAACATTTAAGCTTTTGGCCGAAGTTAGTGAAAAACTTCAAGTCCTAGTGGACAGACAGACGATAAAAAAGGTAGTAACGTCTGGAAATAATGCGAGTGGAGAGGACGATGCGGATTTGAGCGTAGAATATTTTGGAGATTGTTCTAGCTCGCCTGGTGATGAGCAGGGCTGTGTTTCTCCTCCATGCTCAAACGGGGGAACAATGCTTGAATTGAACGACTATTCATCTGACATAAGTTCACCCGGTTCTATTATTTTGACTCCGATCTTGCCAGTTAGACATTTTTCTACCAGTAGGACCAACGTTCAGCTGCACTTTTACCTTCCGCAATTGACGGAAACAACCGATAGAGAACAATCTTCTCAAGAACTGCCATGGTCCACGACGAACGATAACTCCGAAAACACAAGGAGTCAAGACTACGCAGACTTCTATGACGTCAGACCTTGTTGTGTGGAAGATGAAGAAGAGAGAAAAAGTTGTGATTACAAAAGGACCTCTACAACATATTCTAAATCAACTTCAAAAAGTGGACATCGAAAAAGTAAGTCTAAAAAATCCAAAGCGCCAAAAGGATCTGTTAAAAAACAGATAAGCGACTCGCAAAGATCTGTGTTTCCAAATATCAGTCGTGACATCATTGTCAGCGGAAATGATAAGGGCCTTCTAACAGAGCAAATTGATCTCCTGAATGACGTAACCACGCTCATTTCCGAACAGAAAGACTTGCTACCGTTCCCAGAAGCGTCTTACAAGCTGCCGGATTTATTCCAAAATGGCAGCATTCCTCAAGACGAAAGTGACGAAAGCAGCCGTTGTTTCAGTTTTAGCCACCGACTCAGCTGCTATCCCACGAATGTGGACCCTTCCAAGGGTCTAAACTCTAAATCTGACTGCCCAATCTGTAAGTACAAAATCCCTTCCCCGAAAAAGTTTGTGGACCGCCTTAGTGACATCGACAACGCTGATACCGATGACTTAAACAACAACAACAAATCATTGGAACTTCTTAGCTGGGTGTCAAAATGTTGACGCCGAGAATTTAAGGTCAAAGAGAAGTGTAAAATAAACGTTTTCCAGAAGATACTGAATAATTGTTACTCTGTGCTGGGGATGATGTTCGGATCATGCGTGCATGGGGTCGCATGTAACCTCCGGTGAATGTACAGCCTAAACTCGTGCCACTTCTGAGTTGGATGCCGCGCTTGAGTGTGCATACTTGCTCACCGAAGATATTGTAAGAAAATGAAACCGCCAAACGAGTATTGAAATAAACATGTGTTAACATGAACGGATATATCCACTAACTGGGGCCTTAACGATATGACAGTGTTATTATTGTGTCAGTTTTATATGCTTTATACGCGCAGGAAACTTTTTTATGGTCGTTTTCTTTCGTGTCATTTTATACCTATTTGTTAATTTATTATTCATTTAGCTAAGAAACTTATTCATGATGTAAGACGAACATAATAGCCTATACATTCAATACTCATGTTACGAGAAAACCAATAAAAGTCAAATAAAAATCTGTCAAGTATTATTATGACAACTTTTGTCATTTTATTATCATTAATTATTGTGCCTGTATATTGTTTCCACAGGCCGTTTACATTCTCAAAAAACTATTAACAAGGTTATACAGCTTGAAAAGTAATATTATTATCCTTTGTTTATTGACACGAACGTAGTTCCACCCTTCATAAGTAACCTGGTCTACTTGTCAGCAGAAAAGAAGTCATGTGATCAATTGTGTGAAATAACGCTAACGGCAAAATATTTCTGACAAAATGTTTGAAAGCAGCTTTATAACTGGCTCCACCTCTCTTTGGATGTTTGAATTTGGCTGTCGAGTTTGTATGTGTTTGTGTCTTATATAAGGATAGTTTTATTGTAGTATATCCATGTAAGCGGCTAAAACAATATACGGCACAATGTAATAAGTAAAGACAGGATACAGGATAGAGACCAAAACCAGACCAATGAATGAATGAATGCTTGGTGGTTAACGTCGCACTTAACAATTTTTCAGTCATATGATGAGAGGAATCATTAGGTGTGTGTATATATACTGTATCTTCTTGTGGCAGGGCGAGTCCATGGCGCCAAAGTGCTGCCGCCACTGAAGTATTATGTCGAAAACACCAGACATGACACCTCACCCAGTCACATTATACTGAACCGTACCGGTGACAACAGCGCGATAATTGGTAAATGGTCATGAAAACCGGTGAAGTACAGCATGGTAGTACAGCACTAGCATCATGGCTAAAGACGACTTAGGTAAAAAAAATGTCATGATGTTAATTGTTATCTATTAGACTTCACCGGTCTAGATTTATTGTTTACGAAGTATTCAAGAATATTTCACTTATACGACGGCGGCCGTCATTATGATAGGAGGAAACCGTGCAGAGCCCGGAGGAAACCCGCGATCATCCGGACGCTGCTGGAAGACCCTCCCACATACGACCAGAGACGAGGCCAGCATGAGCTTTTCCTGTACTCGCAGGGACCGCATTGGTGAGGTGCTCATGGACCATTCATTGTACTGCACTAGAACGCTAACTACTAACGTCGCTGGTCTAGAATGGGATGCTTAGTTCACCAGAATCTTGGTTTACGCAGGAATACAATGTAATAAAAAAAAAATTACGGCATGGAGAGTAAAACGAGAGCAGTGACGAAAGTGTGATAATTGGTAAATGAAGTACAGTCTCATGTCAATTTACCCCAGTAAGAGTTTTATTCTATCTCACCATGTAAGTGTTTAAATAATTAAAAAAAAAATACACGACTAGACACCCCCTAGCACCATACATGGCATGGCTTAAGCAGAATTAGGTTAAAAAAAAATCAGTGATGTTAGTTACAATTTATTAGACGTCAGCGGTTCAGAATTACTCAAAATGCTGTGCTGTCATCACATTTAACACGCAATAACATTAAAACAATGCAAAGGGACCAGGCCTCTTCACCGAGAAACTCGGTATAGGCGCCAGTATACCACTTAAATGCATCTGAATAAATCCGCCCTGATTAAACTGCCTAGGCATCCATCGACATCGTTTGGGGTTAAAATATGTTAAAAAAACAGTCCATCGAAATTTACAAGTCCTACCTTTTTGTTTACAAGGTATACAAAAGTTCTGGAATGGTGATGTTCAGTTCCGAGTTGCCGACTTACCCAAACACCCGAAGACACGACAAAGTATGAGAGAGACTTTACTGCGATATGGTACGAAGTGCGATATGCTGGAACTGAGCTACCAGTACGAAATGTGACGATATCAGGAAGAATGTGCCACTTTGTACGAAAATTACACCAAGAAGTTGCTGATGCGATGTGATACAAAGTGAAATACAATACGCACATAAAGGCACCAGTGCGATTACCGGTGAAACTTTTTTGGGCTGGGATTTAAGTATAAACAGTTTGAAGGCTATCCTATTTTAATGTATATGCTTAAGACACCAGATATGACACCCCACCCAGTCACATTACACTGACACCGGGCCGACCAGTCCAGTTTCCTTGCTTTAACTCGTCAGTGGTGAGCGACAAGCCAGGCAGCAACAAGGACTAGTTTTCAAGTCTTTGATATGACCCGACCCTATCCGGCGAAGGCCTTTAAGAACTTTACTGATGTAGTAGGAGTCGAGTTGATAGTGGGGGTTGCCGTACTAGCAGCTTGTAAGAGTGGTCGGCGTCGTAATAGCAGTACCCTCAAGTTTTGACGTCTTGATATGTTGGAAATGAAAATAGCCAAGAACGGTCATTACAGCTGACAGAATTCACGTGACACGGGTGACCTCATAGTGGTACAGTGGCAATATCGTGACGGTATCGTTAGCACATGGCAGCTTACATCGTGTCAAGTCTTCTGGCATCTTGACCAGTAGTGAAGCATCGGTTTGATTTGTAACACAGCGTGGCCGGGACATCGTATCAGTTCTGGCTAGTACAATGTCATCACGCTGATAAATCGAGATAATATTGAGAAATCCTGGTCATTCTTGCTCGTCACTGAAATGCGCTGAGCCAAGACTCCCTCGAGAACAGACAGTGGCGTAGGCCTGCATGGTGGTCTGATTTTTCAAAACGGAAAATGGGCTTAAATCTATATATCATGGTCAAAGGGAGGCCATTCTATTGGCACCAAAAGCGACTTTCCAAATGGCCGTTAACTTTGAGGGCTGTAACTCAGTCTCAAACATTTCATGGCCAATAAGTATTGAAGCCTACCGTGTCCATCCTCGTCACTACTGGTTCAATTAAATTAAACGCTGAGATCTATTTTCAACAATTTCTGACATTTACCTGCCTAGTCGAAAGACAGGTACATACCAGAAATGACTGAAAACAGACCTCAACGTTTAATTCAATTGAACTGCGTCACTATCTGACACCATGCACCCTCTCGTCAATAGAACTCATACCTGCCCAAACTTTAGACAATTTCGATTATTTTTCACACCAAGTATACTTTTATACGCCAAAAATTTGCCGGCTAAGAAAGACTGTATATCATCAAGATAAAAAGAATCATATAAGTGGTAATCGAGACCTCATTCCGAATTAACACGCAGTAATGATGCAGAATTCAGCGACTATTTTGGTCCACTGTCTGGACCCCGATTACCTCCCCTGATCTAAAAACACAGGGTCCAGTACTGACTACCGCCGTTGCTCAACTTGCCGCTGTTTCATTGGCTCAGATGTTCTCCGGAGAGTGGTGAAGAATTCAAAAATTCGAAGTGCTTGGGAGAGCACTCAGGGAATCCCTTGTAGGTTTGCCACGTGCGAGGGATATGAGGCTCAAGTCAACATGACGGGCAACACAACCATGACAACGTCACGAAATGTAATTGAGGCAATTTTACTTTCTTCAGGCAGGAAATAATTTGGAAAATTACGGATTTTCTGTATCCCGTTGTCAATTAATACAGCAACGTTATCCAAATAACCTACAAACAATAAGATTTATTACACAGATTTGTACTTTAATTTATTTTAGCTTTTAGGCCAGACGTTAGGTCACGGAGGATGATTCTGATAACGATGATGGACTACTGACAACTGTCAGTGAGGTATTCCCAAAGACTTGGTCCTTAAATAACTGACCTGTTACGCATAGTATAGCGTGGTGTACCGGTTTCAGCGTGTCCGTCCATCTATTGGTCTATGTGTTTATCTATCCATCCGTGTGCCGTCCGCCCGTCCATCCGTCTGCATGTCAGTCCGTATGTAGTTCGAATAATCACATGTTTTAACCTTTCAGAATTGGTCTCACAATTGTTGTATGTCAACTTGATTTCCCCATAATAACTGTGTGGCGATGGAAAAGTATTGCGTACTTGGCGAACTCAGCATATCAACGCTATGGCTTAATCACTTTTGAATAGTAAGTTCCGCACGACATTTGAAAAGAGCATCTCCGCTTCATCGTCTAGCCTTATACCGGAGAGGAAATTAGTTCAGTTAACGTTATTTTTAATCTTCAACGCTATTTGGTTTCTTCATCGATCTTCTGTCGTATACTCTATAGTCCAATCTGATCTGGAAAAAAAAAGAGACATTTGTGCAAGCTTGAGAAGTGCTTTGTGTACTCGAATCATTCTATATGACACATTGACTGTAGATTGCCATGTTAAATGGTTCGAGTGTTTTATACCCTTGTAGTGCGGTAGACATGCCGCTTTTGTTACCAGAGCCATTTCTCTTGTGCATATTACACTTCCGACTTTGCTATATTTTTGGGTTATTTGGAGGTCAGTATGAATACGAAAATCGTATTTCGAGACTAACTCAAATTAGATTGGAGCACGTGCATCTTACCGTGAAATGTTAACGGTAAATACCGGAGCTCGAGAATTTGGACCTGCTATCTTGTTTATTTAATTGATTGTTGTTTGTAGCCATATCAAAAATTTTCGATTTATGCAATCATGGCTGTCAGTAGGCCTATTATGGGTGGAGGAAATCGTTCGAAGTGCCTGGCGTAAACCATCAAGTTTTTGGCCGGTTACAGACCGGAAGTTTCCCATATGTGACTACATATATTGTAACGACAGCGCTTTCTGCCTGCTGTCCAACTCTAATTATTACACTTGTTGGTCTGACATATCAACGGAATCCCTCATAGTGTGAAGGATTTTGATTGGTTCAATGCGAGGTCATGGTTCGTGACCTTTTAGTATAAATATAGAGCCCGCGAGACTTCAAGGTCGGCACTTTCGGAAAGAAAGCAAAAATACAGTTTACTTCAAGTTATCCGACCAGAGATGACACCGACAGCTGAGTGCGGGCGATAGCCATCCCACTGTAAGTTGAATTATGGTGAATGGTTTGTTACTGGTATAGAAATATCGATACACCAAGCACATGGCTAATTATAATATTCATGTTATGTAGGTCATTATGACGTCACCAAATTCGGTGGAATCCCCGTTGTACGTTTCACGGTCTACCATATTAGACAGCGATTACACTGGCTTAACAACTTAACATTTATAGTACGAGTCCGTGCGAGTGAAAGTTACTAACTACTAACTAAGTTACTACGACTACTCACCATACCAATCTTGCGATCCTTTATGAGTAGTTTACCTCAACAATACGTGAAGTGTGAAGTCGGAGTTTACCCAATCTATTGTCACCCCCACCAAATCCGGTGGTGGATATTGATGGACTGTTCCTTGGGGATTCCCTAGGAGTGTAGCTGTTCATAGACTGATGTTTGAGAGAGAATTTAGCTGTTGACAACTTGTTAAAGTGTCTCCTCGATTCCTGCCAGTGTTCGTAGAGATCGCGACAATTAATGATAATTAATGATGGACGAGATGATACTGAAGAGATGTGTTATTTATGTAACATGGACTGAACATTCCACCAATTTCGATGTATTCTGTTTCTATTCTAGTAGTAAACGTCTCAAGCTCATAACTACATAGGCCTGTTAATGACCTTGGAAATCAGCTACATATGGAGATGCATATTATTTAATCTGAATTGAACATACCACCAATTATGGTGATATTAGTTTCCATATTTAGCTTATTATGCATTGCCTCCTTTTGACTATATTAGGAACTGGAAGATTACAGAAGCCTACCCTGCCTATCTGGTACCTGGAAGATGATAGAAGCACTCAAGGATAATTTAACTTTTCGTGATTCGTTTATTCCACTCGCGTGAACTACTGTTTTTTAATTTTATTGTAATAAAATGTTCATCTATTTTTCTAATCTCTGTTTTCTATGAGTCTGTTGATCATTATACTGTTTAATATTTATTATATCACCCAGGAACCCTATAGGTTATTAGAGTACCTATAACTCTAATGTCAGTTCTTCCTCTGGGATCTTATGTTTGGAGATATATTAGAGAATTTCCTACAATGACAATTATCCCGTGGGTAGGGCGCGACTGTATGCACACTTTTTTGGTAGAATATATGTTGTCCTCGACGAACGTTAGACTACTCAACCGCTGTATGAGCGTCATCGACCGCTGACTGTCCCACAGGCAGATAAAACGGGGATATCTCTAGATCCAAATCCCATGTCCAAGACTGTTTATGAGTTTGAACCATCGTAAAATCCATGATGCATGGTATAGAATGGTATCTCTTTAATTGCTGTGAAATAGATGGAACCTCTCACTGCATGGTATCACTGAATGATCATCAGTGACTGATTTGATCAATGTAATATGGGATTCCGCAGTATTGGTATTTCATACGATAGCTGTGAGGATCACGTGTAAAGCGTATATTCGTATGAAGTATAGGTGAATATTTTGAAAGGTGGTTATCTCCCCTGCATGTAGCGCTTCGCGGGTTCATTGATTTTCCTTACTGTTCATGTAGGACATTTGGCTCAAGAAATATATATCCCCTGACTTTGGTGTTTTACCATGCCATACCACGACATGCAGCTTGCACTCTTCTCTACACCATATCAAAAAATCAACCGAGTATGACCACAACTTTTTGCATTTTGTCACCTTTGTAATCTCTTTAGGATGGATAGTAACACTGGGCCTCGGTTATAATTTTGATATATTTTAACCATTATATATGATATATTTTTTTGTACAGAAATCTTGAACAACCCCGATGTAACTGGGGCCACGGTCTTGAGACAGGAAGTGATGTCAGGAGACAAAAACTCTTTCACAACCACTGGTTCCAATAATATTTTATACATATGCATTCTCTTTACTTAAATTGATGCACCTGAAACAATTACATTGATAAATGTTGATTGAACAGATCCGCGCGTGGACACCAGTAATGAGACTAAGCAAGCTTGCCTGGTGGTGACAGTGATGTAAAGCGAGCGTATAATGTCTGTGAACGGCGTAAAACAACAATCAAATAAATAGTGTCTGTGAGACAGAATAATCCAATCAGTGCCCCTTAACTCTTCGGAAAGCAGGCAAATGTTGTTCCCAATTCCACTAATTGGGCATGTGTAACATGAAGCGCCACTCCGACGATGTGTTGCACTACCCAGCTATTCACAGTATACTGAGTGATTAACTAACTGATTGCATGATTGGTGTTAAACGACGTGCTGCAGACTTTTTCATTTTCATGACGGCTGCCAGATTTATAGGTGGGGGAATGTGGAGTGCCCGCAGCCAACCGCCCATCATGGTGATGCAGGTACAACAAACCTCCTGATTTAAAGCCACAGCTGAAACACTAATAGGATTCGAGCCCGCGACCTCACTGGTCAATGGCCCAATGGCCGCAGCCAGCCAGTGCCTTAATAATCTGAGCCTGCGGTTTCCTATATCTGATTATGGAGAGCTCCAGATGCATGCATGTACACGCACGCACGCACGCTTACACACACACGCACGCACGTATACACGAACACTCGTACGCATACACACACACATACATACATATATAGATGCACACATACATACATATACAAATAAATGAAAGTAAGATGTATATAAAGTATATAATATGTAACGCATTTTGATGTGCAATACAAATATGTTTATACCACACTAAAATGTAGAAAAATAATAAATAAATAAGTGAAGTACGTTACTGGTTAGTTCTGCAAGAGCTATAAAAGGAAAGGAGAATATATCTTCAACTACGATAGGTGGAAATGTCTCTTAACCATGCACTGTAGTACAGTAATCTTGTCCGCTATACTGTAACAGGTACCGCTATAAGTATTCAGCGTAACGTACCGTGTGAACAGATCACAAACTTGTTCGCAATACAAACTAATGCAAACGGTTTGTTAAAGTACCTTAATCGTCTATGTTGTACTTATTTGTGAATAAATCCTGAACGCTTTCCCTGGGACCCCTGCTTAGGATAAGATCATTATAAATCCGGCTTAATGCTGATCGATTATTGATCTACTATTTGGCACAGACGTAACAATTTAAGCAGCTCATGTTAGATCAACACATCATTGTTGACACAAGCATGCAATCGGCCAATACATATACATAGCTTACTATAAAGAAACCAGTCTGTTTCTGAAATGGCGTATATTGGCTTGCATATATATTTATTTATTTCTTATTTAAATGTTTACTTATTTATTTTGAATGATAAACATATGGAATATCATTCCACAGTCACCTTATCCTCCTTATTTGTTCTATTCTTAAATATATTCATGTGCTTTGTTCTAAATAGCGCTGCCCCAGTGAAAAATCATATCAAAGACACCAAGGGTGACACCCCACTCACAGTGTAGTAATAACACCGAATCCGTCATTCCCAAATGCTTAAGGATACTTTAGTTGAGAAGCTAAACTTATTATTGTCTAATTATCACGCTCTTGTTTTCTTATAATATAACATGTTGGTACACATCATCATCATATGCTTAACCGTTTACTTGTGCCCATTTGCCAACTATCACACCGTAGCTGCTCTTCTGGTTTTACTCTCCATGCATGCAATAATCTGTTATATTATTTGAATGAAAAGAATACTGACAATATACTCTTTATGAGTTCACTTGCAGTTAAAAGTCATCCACAATAAAGACTACCAATGGTTCCATAGTACACTATCACAGACATTTTGAGGGTGCATGCTTTATGCAAAAGTTGGATGTCCGCGAAATATTCAGTGCCTATAATATCAGCTATAATGAAACCAACAATGCATGTAATATAAGTGACAGACGTGAAACTTGAAAGAGTATATAGCACTTCTCTAGACAAAGGCTTTTACTACAATAGTGGATAATCTTCAATCGCTGAGTTTTCTTTTTAATTAAATCAGTGGGTGAAAATACATAGGGGTATAATCAAGAGTGCCAAATAGCGCGCGCCAAAGATCGCGTGCAACAAATCAAGTGACACGCATTGGGAAAAAACATAAATAAATGAGTGAGTATATTGCACGTGTTTTCATGTCGGGTATACAGCACTGATAGCACTGAAGTAAAATGGGCTCTCGTACATGGTATCAAACACCCAGTGCAATTAGCTCTGTGGCCCCCGTTACTAATAGTGACGAGCCGGCGCGACCCACCTATAAACACTGCGGAATCTCGCCTTGTGCCTCATTCGGATTAGGACCAGCAGCGGACGCGAAAAGCTTTTACCTTCGCAGAGTTATACAAAAAATATCTGGCTTTGCCCGACTCTTTGTGATAAAGCAGAAAACAACCAGAAGTTGTCGACTTCAGTTGAAACGGTCAGGTCGCTTTAGATACAAGAGGTGTTATCATATAAAAAAAAAAAATGGAAGAGGAAAATAACAAACAAGACGTTGTGGTTGAAGCCAGATTAAGGGGTAAGTTATTTTTAAAATATTATACTAGGAAAAAATCATGCTAGTATAGTGCTATTATGCATAGAGGGGATTTATTGCTGAATGTAAGTGTAAATACGTTTTAAATGAAAAGCATCTGATGGATTCGAAATGGGAATTTTGTCCACTTAAATTGCGTCTGTGTTGAAGAACATGTTCAGTGGGCACAAGTGTTGGCTATCGTGTTTAAACATAAATTCTTATTCAGCATGGATCGATGAATTATGCAAGATGTGAATTTTGTAAATATGTGCTCATCGTTGCGCAAATAGGGAAAAGTTCAGCGATTTACTGTCAGACTTTTAGAACGAGAGGTAACGTGATTCCAACGGATTCACCAACATGAAACATAAAACTGAAATCAATAAAGCTTTTGCAAGCTATTGTCAATAATTGATAACGCGGCCTTGGTCCAGGCGGGAAAGATTAGTCTCTGGTATCGGTATAGACGCCTACAGATGGCATGGTATGTAAGCTGTTACCAGCAATGGATCGATGGATCAATGATCCAATCAGTATAACCATAATTCTGTTATTCTGTCCACAATTCATCTTTGTTACAATATAAGAGTTGCCAATATCAATCAAAACAATAAATCAATCATTGTGTTTGTCTTTTATTAGCCTCATCCATTTCGAGTGTTGGTTTCTCTCTGTATGTTTAAAGACATATATTAGGGGTGGTGGGGAATAAACAGTTATTGTGTTCACCTATACCTCCTAATAGAACGAAGGGCTGGAGTACACTTTGAATGAGAGAAACTTACTTTTTATTTACTTTTCTTTGATAACAGCATTAAACAGAACTTCAGAGAAATTAAGATTATTCTATTCACAAAATGTAATTTTCACCGCCAAAAGAAATTTATTTACCATTTATCTGCGGCTTAAAATATAGCCTGAGGCGACATTTATGGTCATTTACCGTAAATGTCTGATTTACACGTGTTTTTATTTACAAATTCCATACTTTTTCCACTATCTGACTAATGTTGGAACCCCTAGCGTATGGGGAATTATGGTGGAACCTGGGATATAAGTGACGCGTATAAATGTTCGATGCACAGTACGTCATTACTTTATAATGCGCATACAGAAATGGTGTTCTGAAATTGTAACAGTAAACCACTGCACTATACACCTATACATATTTGAACGACGGCAGGACACGAATGCGTCTCAAATATGCCCTAGTTTATAACAGCTGTTTGGAGGTAATTTGATAGTTATTCTTTGGAAATATGATTTTGTTATAACACCTTGTCTATTCAATCGATGGCTGTATTGATCACACCTATAAGCCTACTATAATAGCAAGTTAGAGTCATTAATTGCTATTATACACACTCTTACATGTTATTACATACATTACATGATTAAAAGGCGTATGTGCTCTTAGGTGATCGCACACATTTTGTTTTCCTGTTCAATAACGATACTAACTTTAGCATTATGCTTGAAGAAATACGGAACTCTTCACTTATCGGGTGGGCATAAAAAAATGGGCCGTACTTTGACACTCAATATCTCCGAAACCCTCTTACGTCAGCTTCTAAAATTTACACACTCAAAAGCCATTATGTCCTAAGTGTACAGGCCAAATTTCAATTTCATCTTTACGATTTTTGTTCATGGTACCAAAATCAAAATAGAGTCAAAAACGCATGTTACGGACATTTCAAAATGATGTTCTACCTTGTTTAACTTGATCAATTCCTTGTTTGCCGCAGAGAAATCCATATCGATTTAGCAAAACTTTTGCCTATCTGGCAGAAGGGTTTCTCTGACACTAGAGCCAGACAATTTTTCCAAACGACACTTGATTGACGCGTCACACAGGTGCAGTGCACGCTCTACTCATGACCCTGACAGGTTATGCAATGTGGGTTACCAGAACGTGCGTTTTTCAGCCTATGTTTTAACCCTGTATACAGACTACTCAAGCTATGACCTTGAAAATTGGTTGGTATGCTAACAAAATCATGCATTTGAATGTCTAAAGTTTGAAAAGGTTTGAAAAAAGGATAATGGAGCAATGCAGCATCAAAGAACGGCCCATTTTTTATGCCCACCCGATATACCTGCCGCTTATTTCTTCCATATAATCAGTAAATAAAGTATTCGTGTACGTTATAAACATGTATGTGTCCAACATGTTCTTAAATGGAAACTAATTTTATTTCTTCTGTTGGCTGTATGTCGAGACATTTGTCAGCTTAACAGTATGGTCTGTACAGGAGTTCTCGCCAGAATGCTACAAATGCGACACAAGGATACATGGGTTGGGGTTGTGAGTGAATAGCTACAATAATACGTGTATAATGCAAGGCTTTACAAATAAGCCTTTGATAAAGCCTACTTATACATATCGTTACTGTGTTTTTATAAATGTTAGTTTTTGCAATCGCCTTTACTTTCTATGGCGCGATTAAAGTTATAACAATGTATTGATACGAAGGGGTTAGGACAACTTTGAGTAAAGCTGAAAGCGACGTTCAACTCCGTAAGCAAGCTAATTTATATGTCTCGAGCTCCTTGGCTTATAATACTGTATACATGGCGAATTAATATCACAAGATTTGCGTTTATGCAACTTGCTGAGTTGGACAGTACATAGCATTCTTTAGACACATAGGCGATTTTATTTTAAAGGATTACCCACAGGGTTAATGGCTTTCTGTGAATATCAAGTAATCATGCAGAGGCCTTGCATATAGACTACATGTTTATCTGCGACCGTAAACGGTTTAGCTTAATGTGTAATCTGTGTTTCTTGCTGCAGTTTTGACCCTTGCCACCTTACATTAGACTTGCAAGCAGCGGAAAATTAAATGTATAGGTTAATCAGAAAATTTAAACCTTCTAGACTTGAATTAAATCACGCAGCCTACATATATCTGTGCATACAGTACCACAGAGCCTTTCCTAAGTGCAACCTCCGCATTTCTAGGTAGTTTTATGTACCCAACTTACATTGTGATTGAGGATTACACAAATATACGCTGTTTGAAATGTTGACTATCATGCATCGTCAGGTTAAAACGAATAAAAAAAATTTTAATTTAGCATCTACATTTTTTGTTCTAAAATATTCCCATGATCAGCACAGTGATTCCTTCTCCAAGAGTGGCCTTCATAACAAGTTGGGTTTCATAATAAGTTGTATATATACTGTGTTGCCATCGAGTCTGTAAGGGTATTTACTGCGAGGGAAACACATAAAAAGCCTTTCCAAGTCAGCTGACACGCGCATATCCTACCATAACTCCTCCATCAAATCAACCGGATACTCCGCTCAGCCGGATAACGGGCATTAAACATTAACGCCGGTCTGCATTTCCTCATCTTGTCTCACTCTGAACGCCTTGAAAGGTGAATGCGCAGCTCTAGGTCAACTGGTTTGATGATATCGCTGGTACATAGTAGTGACTTTGTCCCAAGACGGGAACGCCAGCGTTTTATTATATGGTGGTTAATAATGAAGATGTACCGTAGGATAATGGAATAGATAATGAAACAGGAGATCCATAGCAACAGGAGCATTGTTTAAATACATTGTTTATACATTACCCATGTTTATTGAACGATCATTTAAAAAAAAAAGACTAACTTTGCCAATTCATAACTTAATGACAGCATAATTGGTAGATTTATAGGTCTGTAATGAGAAGCTGGAGTTATTTTATACTGTGTTATTCACGCGATGCGGTTTGACGCTCTATCGTATTAGATTAGTGGAATGACTAGGGTATGTGCAGTTTCATAAACCATGTTCACACGTCTTCAAAAAGCGTTTTATCACATCGCGCTGTGGACTTCGATGACTATAAAGATTACCTGTGTATTTTGGGGTTCCAGCAAAGCGGTGAAAACCACCGGCCTCTGATAAATGAGGTTTTGGGGAACCTCTCCGGCCTGATGTAATTCGCGTGAAATCTACGCAGTCAGTTGTTAATATATATAGTCAACGTTACGCACTCAAAAACATTAATCTGTTAATTTTAACAGAAAGTCCGTTGTCTGAGTGATGCTAGAGTGTATTCCGTTATAACATTCTTGCATCACCCATGCAAGACAACAGGCTTTTTGTTTAAATCAACAGATTAATTTTTTCAGTGGAGGTTTTCTCAGAAATTGTCATCTGAGATTTATGGGAAATCTGGTAACGTTGTCTATATCTGTTATAGAAGAACAGTGGTAAATTCGACTTTGAGCACTGTCGTTATTGCGCGGGAAGGGGTAATTACCGATTCCCGTTGACTTCACTATGCTTTTACATATAGAGGGTACTTGAGATATCTACAAGTGGTATGGTAGATCGGTTTCGTTTATCCATGAACCTGATCGCTGTCATGCAAGTAAAATATTCTGGAGCAAGGGTTTAAGAAGAAAATAAATAAACAAAATAATACCGATAATGAATACATATGTGTATTTCTTTTTGTTTTGTAACAGGTCCTGGACCAGCACGTTATAAGTTGCCGTCCACGGTTGGCAGGGAGAATGTGGATTGTACCAAACACTACGCACCTTCTTACTCATTTGGCCAGAAAACATGGAGTAAGTAGGCCTACACGGTTCTTACTAGCAGAAATATAAGCTTAAAACTTTCAATAATGCCAAATAAAGAGCCTACAGTCAACAAGCGCAACTCCTCTTGCAAATTAAGTTGTCAACTTTATAGAAAGGCATTTAGCAGATGATTACCGTGATTTTAGACATTTATAACAATAAAGGAGGGAAACTCTACATCAAACTATTCATGTGACTGACCTCACACTTGTCACGTGCTTTGCTGAGGACAAATATAAGGAAGTGCAACGTCGAGTATTCGAAAAATTGCGTTTGGTGTATGTAAATTAGGCAATTTTGACGTCACAAATTGGCACTACACCATCACGAAATAAATGACCAGGAAGATAAGTGAACTAATTAATGTAATGTTCTTTTTGCAGAAATGTATTCGGACAGCCCTGGCCCAGTGTACAATTTCGACAGTAAAATGACGAACCGAGGATCTGCGGAAGCTCCTTTGTACTCATTGTCTGGAAGACATAAGGACTCAAGTAAGTCATTAATCCTGTTTATACGCAGCATTTGATGTCGATTGCTGGGTAACCCGCGTATGGGTGGTCTAGGAATACTAGCCCCTGACTAATGAATTCACGAGTTCCAATCAAGCTCTGGTTGTTTGGTCTGCGGCTTTAAGTTAGGGTGGTTGATAGGTGTACCTGGCGAGTTTCGCTTGTTTTCTTCCAGCCGGTGTCTGTTGTTATATAAATAGAACATTTCTGAATACAGTCTATAATACGCCAGTCTAAGCAATAAATATTTATGGCAAAATACAAGTCTTTCATCACTAAGGTTACAAGTTCAAGCTTGGTTCTGTTTTTTTTTCTCTCTCCTTTCTTCTCGATATTCTGATTTCGGGATTTAAACCATTAGATAAGAATTTGTCTGTTTTTTTATCCAAGCTGTTTTATAATAGAACTGAACACCGTGTAAAGGTATGTGTTGTGGTTTAAATCCTTAGATAAGTATATGACCCTTATGCTGCTTTCATCTGGACTGATAAATAATAATATAATTGATTGCTTTACAGAGATGTTTGTGACGCCGGGGCCTGGGCAGTACAACACGGAAAGAATTGTCCCGCCCATGGAACGACGGGCACCGACCTTCACCATGTCAACAAGGACACGCTACCGCTCAGCAGACAATGTCCCCGCCCCTAACCGTTACTCCCTGCCCTGTACCCTCGGGGACAAGGTGCCCCACGTGAAGGGCGGCATGGCCGTGACCATGTCCGGCAGACACGAAATCTACAGCTCGTCTTACGACTTCGCCCGGACACCGGGACCGGCCGGATATCCGGCTATCTCTGCGAACGTAACCAAGTCCAAGAGGCCGGTGTTCACGCTGAAGCCGCGGACAGACATGCCCAAGTCCAAAATGAATAACCCGGGTCCTGGGGCATACGACCCAGACAAACAGAAGAGATCCAACTACAAGTTTACCATGGGTACACGTCACTCTGAGTTCATTATGCCTATGATTACAATGACAGACGTACAGGATTAGGCTGAAATCACGCAGTACTCTTAAATAACAATAATAACTCTCTTCTGGAGAGTATTATCAATGCAGCTTGGTCAATGCAATTTGTATTCTGTATTAATTCGGACAAATCAGAGTCAAACCCGATTTTATTGTCGTGATTGTATCCATGGACACGTACTCTCATAATGGCCGAGTAACATAAGCAAGCCGGTGATATTGAATCACGGGATGTTGTCCTTGTTTTAATTGGACACGAGATAACGCAGAAAGCTTCGAGAAAACACGAGCTGTAACAAGTTGAAATGATGTCATGAATATTTCAGCGTCAGCTCATTAAACGAATCGTTCAATACCACGTATACTTAAATTATAATGTGTTTTATGGTAAACTTGCCGAAGTGCATTTTAATGGCGCATGAAATTAGCATCATGACAAATTCCATCGCCAATGTTCAGACGCGTGGGCCAATGTCGGAATTAAATGAGGAATTTGCAGGTGTGTACATTGGTATAGTAACCACTGTAGGCCTATCACCATTAATGTAGGGGTTCATCTGCGGGATGGCGTCATGCTCTGACGGACCCGAATTTTGTTTCACTAATTTGTAACGTGGGTTGAGTTACATTTCAGTCTTGTATTGAACCTGCACTTATTTAAGCTTAGTTCGCTTTTTATTATTAAGACGAACAGGTTTGGACATTTTATCTTGTTATACATATTAACGGAGACCCTCGCCTTATATATACTTGGACTTTTCGCTTTAATGCGTTGGTTATTACCAGCGATTTTTTTTCTCACCAAGTTGATGCCTATAAGACACATGAGGCTGGATTATATTTATAGTCACTTAATTGCTTAGTCTTTCACAAATACTGTCATAATTATTTCAAAAGATCATCACTTTTTGCATATTGCATCTTGTATAATCATGTTATAAATGGAATTTAATTCTTAAAATTGATATTCTTTTCCGCCAATGACGTACATGTATATAAACTGATTCATTGCCGAATTTGTTATTGGTCGCGTTCATTTACAATGCTTTAATACAAGTTATATATTTTACAATATCGTTCACAAATAACTCTGATTTGAATGTGTTCACTTTACACGAAATATCTGTGATATTCGTTTTGAATGTATCATTCCATCATCTATATTTTATCAAATAAAGTTTCAACAAAAAAATGGGCCTTTAATCTTTAAATGTCTTTTACGTGAGATACGTACCTGGTTGTCTTAACGATATTATCACATATGCTGTAAAAAAAATAACAGCTCGTGCCAGTTTTAAATCTAAAAGAAAATTTAAAGCACATTTAATGGCAGTATGTTCAGCTGGAAAGTAAGATAATTTAAGCGATTTATTATACTTTCTCTGGTTTGCTGAAAGTATATTGTTGCTAAATATATCAAAATATTCATTAAACGTATCACCTGAAAAGGATTTTATACATTCATCTTTGGACAGATCCTTGTATAGATATAGATAATGGACTTTCCATCTTGGGGGTTGACCCAGGCTACAAACATGTGGAGAAAAATTGTACACAGCATAAATTGGGTAATGGTCACTGCCAAATGGAGCGGTCCTATCAACAGGACAACTGCAATTAAGGCTAATATCAGATACACATAATGTAAGGTCTGACGCTGATGTATTGTCTGTACAACGGCCTATACGTGTTCCTGTAAACCGTCATTTAAAAAAACTAAATCATTTCCTTTTGGATAAAAATCTAAAACTATTCTTCTGTTAGTGTCTGTTTTTCTCCGCCCACAAAGGACTATGAGCACAGAAATCTCCACAATAATAAAAGACTTTCTGTAAAAAGGATAAAAGCAAATTAAAAATCATTATGGGGTTAGCTTCTTACAAGGATGATATAAGCTTACCACAGTAATAGACTTACCATTCAAGGTGGAAACATTAACGGCCTGACACTCTAAAATGAGGCAGATCTATTTCAGAATATGATAGCCCGTTTCTCTAGCCCACCCTTCTCCATTGCATCTCTGTTTTGTCTAAACATCGTGTACCCAGGGTAAGTGAAATGAATATAGTTCATTAAATACGTCTCTTGAAGACACACAATATCCGGAGCTGTAAAGATATTGGATAAATGAAATTTACTCCTGGCCAGGAGACCGTTTACCCTAAACATTATATTGTATGACATAAGAAACCATTATGAAGGGCTATATACATTAAATAATATAGATAGAGGGGAGATAATATTCACTATGAATTTTCTTCATCTGAGGACAGAGTGGATAATATAGCACTAGGCCGCTTGAAATTAACATGTTCAGAACCGAAGGGGTTCTGAGCTATTTCAAACACAGCCGTCATCAAACCTGCTGTTTTCCGAAATTTCAAAAACCTTAAGGATAATTTCTGTAAAAACCGCAAATAAGCGAGTGACCATATTATAAGATAGGTCTTCAGTCTGAGAGCCGGTATCGGCATTAGTTTGAATGAAAACTGATTACATTACAGGCTTAACGGGTGTGATGGGCTTAAGTAAAGGTGGAGGTTGAGAAGACTGAACAGGACGAGGTTCTTGTGCAGGGGTTTCATATGGCGTTCATTTGGTCCTTCCGGGTGGTGGTTCTCTAAGTCTCGGACTGAATTTAATGCCTGTGCAAGTCAAATTTTCTGAGTGACTTTAATAACCCTGGGCCTTACTGACCTGCTTACGACGAGGACATCCAAAATCTCGCAGTTCACACGTTGTGGGTAATCCAACTGGAGTCACCGGACACCAGAACGATGTGTCCACAATAAAAACAAAATGTGGATAAGGAGCCACGTGACATGAGTAATGCGGTGGTAGTATCCTAGCGATGTCTTGACATACTCTCTACCACACAGACTTACATGGTGTCAGTTCTTGCGACATTGACGTTACACATCGGTTTTATTCGTGACACATCGTAGCAGTTCTTGTTGGTATAATAAACGTCCTAAGGGTATCTTCTCAAGTCTTCCCCGTATATTGACAATGCTCGGTGGCGGTGTTGTTGTTCTACACGCTACTGTACTCACTCCATGTTATTGCTTGCCAATGTTCTGATTAATCCAGATAAATCTTGAGAAAATTTGATCATTCTTGCTCACTACTAAATTTCTTTAGTACAATTAGCATAATCCCACAAGAGGTTTTATTCTGACTATGGAACCAAAAAATGTTTTTATTAGCTGTCGTATAGGCTGTCGTAGAAAATCTCTCCATTCCTTGCCTAATCGACAATATTAATCCCGTTGTTGAAGATAAAGGCCATAACATATCAAGAAGTACCACGAACTGTATTGATTACAAACCCTGCAGATTCAAATGTATAAAAGTTTCTTGCAGCCTTGAAGAAACGAGCCAGAGAAGAAATCACGCCAATGCCATCCTTGTATGCCCAAGAGCCTGGAAAATTGCGTACCAGAGACGACCTTGAACTCTGCGATGAAGTAGCAAAGAAGACGGCTCCGATGGAGTATGCCGACTCGGTGTCCAGGATTTTTGATAAAATAATTATATTAAAGTCTGATCTGTTGGAAATTCTGTTAGGACTATATTATAATGCCTATGTCTGAGAAAAATAAATACACAATTTTTATCAATATCTGAGCTTTGTCACGCTTGACTAATTTCACAGGTGACTTGCCACCCGAGGCGTTAATCCTAATCCCTTGTCCCTCCATTCCACTTATGTCTACATTCTGTTTCGCCTTTTCTACTCTAATTTTTCAAATCGTAGGCATAAGAGGAATAAACCCTTCGACATGCGAAAGGAGGTTTAGCGAAGAGAAAAAGTACATGTATACTGGCCTACCCGGTATCGCCGTAGGCGTATAGACCTGGAATTGGAACTACACTAAATGCGTCAAAGAAAGATAAAATATCTCTTATATATTAGTAAAACAGTCCGGGGCGATACTAACATCCAGTTTAAATTTCAAATGATTAGCAATTAATACCTGAATGATGAATTACGTTTTAATCACAATTCACGACATTTACACCCTGGTTATAAAACATTTATGCGTCTATGTTTCCACATTAAACGCCACTTGACCTAAGCGCAGCGTCTGCATGTACATACATTTATCCGTTTATTACACGATATATTGTAGAGACGAAATTATTTAATCAACCCTACTATTCTTTCCAAGGGTGTCATATAGATGAAAACGAAGCCTGTATGTACAGAGCTTTTGACTGATTGGATTATTTATTTATTTATTTAAATCTTTCATGCCGTACTCGAGGATATTTCACTAATACGACGGTGGCCAGCATTATAGTAGGAGGGTAACCGGCCAGAACCTGGGGAAACTCATGACCATCTGTAGGTTGCTGAAAGCCAGCATGAGCTGGACTTGAAGTCTCAGCGATGTCAGGACACTGAGCCACAAAGGGGTCACCATAATACGCAGGTTGCGCCCATCACATCAATGCAGCAGGCCCAAGACAATGTGATGTCACCGGTGAAGTGCCCGTCGTTTCAAGCCGCCATGTCTCATTAGGCTGAGCAAGGGGTCTACTATTACGACAGTTCCCAAAGGAAACCAGAGGGCAATAGGCAGATATATCACCTCACACATCAAGGGCCTGTGGTCCCAAGCCATCATGTGCTTCAAGAAAATGGAGAGAGCAAGAGCTCTACCAATGCTTATGCCAGTCTTAAGGAAAATACTGATCACAAACTCCGGCAAAATATTGTCAGTCTGACCGTATTAAACATAATAAAGGAGGACCAAAACCTGCATGGTAAAAATAAAATCTCACCCGCTCTCCATAATTTAATGAGTATAACCTTTAACAACTTTTAAAACATATAAAGGCCTTATACAGTAAAAGTCAACGTCAAAACGAAAATAACAAGGCATTCAGAGAATCCCACCAGCTCGCCAGTTAACTAGATAATGGAATCAGAATAAAGATAAAAGTTGTAAAGTGTTGTGGTGGTGAAGACGTCAGTGTGGGGAGTAAGTGCACAAAACAGAGTCAGTGGTCTTTGATATGCAAATTGTGAACTGCATGCGGCAATGCTTGAACAATTCAAACGCTATGAATGGCTTGGCAAATGTTGAGCAGTGGTAGTAAAAAAAACTTCATGGTGGGATGTTCGAGTACCAACTCGCTGGAGTGGTCTTTGATATACCAATCGCTTCCCATTATTGGCTATCCGTGTACTATAGGTGGCCACTGCAGCTCTCTGGATGACTGGGCAAAATACTCAGCCGACAACAGTCACTGTCTGTATGGATGGTTTAAACATTCCGTCACAGTACAGGAAGGCACATCCGTCGGCCATTGTCAAAGGCTCCTAGTACTAATACTGATGTGGAAAGCGTTCTACACACACCCTGTATGTTAGATAAAATGATATTCACCAAGGTAAATTCTTACACTCTACACATATGGTAAAGCAGTGGGAGAGACAAAAAGCTTATCTTGACAACTGACCGCATAAGAAACTGTAGCCCTACAAGAAAGGCTTGTTGAAATCCATGTTTACAGGAGAACAGAATAAAGCCAATCTAAATGTGTGTCCAAAAATAGGAGAATGGTAACAAATCTGGTAAAATTGCCAGAGCAATCCAATACCGTTTTTGTTCTCCTACAAGTAGGTAGGCATGTGCATAAAACTTGTAGCCCTGCACGAAATTTTTCTTGATTACAAAAAAAAAAAAAAACGTTAATCTGGCAAAGTGCATCAATGTCATAAGCAATAAAGTCACAGAGACCGTGTATACAAGAAATTGGTGCCCTACACGAAGGCTTATTTTCTAGAGAACATGTTTACTACAGAAAACAAATTGAAGTTTATATAACAGGTAAATTTTTGAATTGATTTTTGATTTGATTGGTGTTTTACGCCGTACTCAAGAATATTTCACTTATACTACGGCGGCCAGCATTATGGTGGGTGGAAACCGGGCACAGCCCGGGGGAAACCCACGACCATCCGCAGGTTGCTGGCAGACCTTCCCACTTACGGCCGGAGAGGAAGCCAGCATGAGCTGGACTTGAACTCACAGCGACCGCATTGGTGAGAGGCTCCTGAGTCATTACGCTGCGCTAGCGCGCTAACCGACTGAGCCACGGAGGCCCCTTTTTGAATTGAAAGTCTATCAGTGAAAAAACATTCACCAAGCCTATAAGACTAAAACCAATAAAACAGTTCAATCTTCCATCTGTAGGCCCTTCATAGATGCACACATGGGAAAAGTAATTTTAAAAAAAACACAAACATAACCTTTTATTACTGTATGTTGGAGATCCACATATGATTTCCATTATGCAGGAGCTGATAAAAAGAAAAAGCTTAACCTGCCCTCTGAGAATGTTCATTTACACCCCATATCTTAAACTATGGCCAAAAAAAAAAGCCGACAGACAAAAATACAGCAGCTAAAAAAAACAAAAAAGCTTTACCTGCCATCCGAGAATGTGCATTTTCACACCATACCTTTGACTAGGGAACAACAAAAAAAAACGCCTAACCTTCAATCCATGTATGATATCCCAATACACAGGAGCTAAAAAAAAAGCTTAACCGGACACTGACGCCGACACTTTTCCCCCTCTCACAATACCTCACAAAAAATATTTAAATCTGTAAAAGAGGTATAAATAAGACATTCTCTAAACGAGACTTTAGTTTGTCTAGAGTATCTCCAGGTGGAACTGTAAGCCAATGAAATCCTGTGTCTTTTAACAGTTGCAGTTCCTGTGATGAACTCTGGGCCAAAATTGTAAAGCAGACTCCGTCGTTTTTTCGGGGTGGTTTTCCAGAATACTCCACGGCCAAGACGCCAAAAATCTGGGGCCTCTGTTTAATTCTGACAAAGGCTGCCTGTGTAACGAAATAGTGATAGAGTGGTTATGGAGACATTTGTTTGCTTATTTATTGATTGGTGTTTCTCCAAAAATATGTTTGCCGGAATTAATTTTCGCGTATTTAAGAGAATACCGAAAAACAAAACTTAAAATTTTCAAAGATATAATACGGCCGAAATTATTCAAGCAGGTCAACCAGGTGTCATTATGGGTGGCTTTAATCCTCCTTTAATTCCTGCAGTGTCGAGAGTCCTCGTGATCTGGATCAGAGATTAAAAGAATGGGGGATGGATTATCACTACGTAAGAAGATTACTTTCGCACCTACCGTGAGCAGTACTCAAACAGGAGTCACTTCTTTTCGAATCATTGATGAGTACTTTTAAACAGCTGGCAAAATGACCTGTCACCTTTTGAGCAGTTCAACGCAAAACATATGAATTCACCATTATCACCGCCAGTTACACATTGTTTATCAAGCAGAACGGTAAGTTTTGCATTGTTTTCAGTCTTAATCGTCCTCTCTAGCAGCTCAGAAACTGCAAACACTGCAGCTATCAAACGACCATTGTATTGTTGTACACACTTCATAGTTTGTTAGAGCTCACTCATTGGACCACAGAAGAGACACAACCAATGGGATAGTATGTATCAGAGCGACATTCATTGGAAGGCAGCATGTGCTGGTATCTTTTTTTCTTTCACTTTACGGCCATAGTGAAGATTGATTAAACTAAAGACGAATAAACTCTCATTTTGTTTTATACCCACCGAGGCTTAGAAACAGAGTCTGTACATATTTAAACCATATTCTCCCTTCCCTGCTGTTACAAAATTTTCTTAGCGCAACTCCCTTCACCGTGGCAAAGATTTCACTTCATTATTACTACTACCTGAGGTATATGATTCAATATTGAATATTTTTTTCGCTGGAATTATTTTTCGCGATAAATTATTGGCCACGAAATCCGCAAAAATTAGTTCCACGCGAAAATGAAATTTTCCACATTGAGACCACATTGGTGAGTGGCTATAATTTTTACACATGGACTTTTAATCTAGCATCCTATCAGTGTATTGTGCATTTAGGACAATTCTGTCATTGATTTGATGTGGCATGTAGATACAGCTAGTCTCAGTCGTTAGGTTTAATATTGATGACTTTAAAGCTTCACTAATTTTCTCCCTTGTATTTGATTAGAGGTCCGGAGATCTCCAGTGCCGAGGCTGCCTTCTCTCATTTGCTCTAACCCCCTCACCCACTGAGGCTGCTAAAGATGCTTGTCTTTCAGTCGCCAAGACACATGAGATGCAACGGTAGCCTTAAACAGGCAATTGTGGATTTTTGTGTTTACAATGCCCTTGCTGTTCAGTAGGCCTTTGGTGTTTTTTTGAAAAGCACTTGTCTTGCAATTGTATTGTGTGCAGATCTTTTCATCTGAGGTTTGTCAGTAACTTGCCAAAGATAGGTAGGTGGTGTATACCAGGCATTCCAATTTCTCCCATCCATAAAACTGACCTTCATGTTAAAAGTGAAAAATTCCTGATTAAGACGTTAAACAAAAATCTAGATCTGCTTCATTTCAATTTTTGGAGTAATACAAAACTTACTTGTAAAATTCTGGACAGTGCAACATCCAGGCTGAAATCTGGTATACCTATCACACCCAGGGGGAAGTGATCCCCTTCCTTGGAGTTCACTAGAACTTTCTTCTTCCTACAAACACAATCTTAAAGCATTTTCAATTAGGCTTCTTAATTCAGCCAAACTCAATATCCTTACTAATATATGACTAAAAGACACAGATATCAAGGCATAATTTTTTTTAAAGATCCAGTAACAATATAAATTAAAACTTACTTCTATGGTCATATTCAAGTCCCTACCTTGGGGTTCCATAATCTGAGACAAAAGCAAGAAAATCTTAAAATACATCTAATATATTTACATACATAACGTAAGGCTGAATAAAGTTGATATGTTAATAATATAATGTTAAATTACACACATTCAACATGAATGTAATGAAACTAAATACATTTTAACACTTTCCCTTGGCTTTGAACTAAATTTGGGCGACCCTTACTTCATACATGAGACTCATTTTTTCCTCATCATTAATTCTGGTTGGACTGAAGAAAAGGAAACCTTACCCTTCAGTATCATTCTGAAGCAGGATGAGTCGCAGGAGCAGCTGTTTATGAGGATTGCAGGATCCCACACATTTGGGGATTCGCTTTGTGACATCAGACTGTGAGTACCTACGGTGGCCTAACTTAATCAGCTTAAAAATATCACCGGCCCTGTAACATGTATAGTGAACAGGTTTATTAACCCAAGTCCTGCCAGCCCTTTATCTATCTGCATAAATTTGAACATTACAAAATGATTTGTAGATTGTTTGCTTGCTTCATGATTAAAGCCTCTCTCAAACATACGTTATTTTGGCCATACCCTGGGGATGTCAGGCAGTAGTAGGCTGCATGGCCTCAATCTAGCCATATTATAATACAACCTTGTGTCATGGTGAAGACACCAATCACAGTATATGGACACCAGCCATGATACCCCACCCACTCACAGTATACTGACACCTGATAACCAGTATTTGGTCTTTAAGCTTAGATTCACTGAGTGAGAAGCTAACTTTGCCGCCTGGAAAGTTTTTCTCTACTTGGTATGACCTCCTGTTAATTCCATAATAGAAGAAAATGTGTCTAAAAACAAAGCTTCCACAAGAATATTTCAGGGAGAGCTAACTACAATACTAAAACTGATAAAATATCTTTTAAAAATTTGGTGACACAGACATATATTTTGTTACCCTATCTATATGAACATTTATTTGTTGTTTTTGAGACTTAAAAATTTTACACTTTTATAATGACTGTCAGAGTGGAGGAACCAGAGTTCCATGTGTAAACCACTGAACTTTGGCAAGTTAATGACAGACTTTCCCACATGTGATGTGGTACAGATATGCACACCATATTGTTCAAAGCAAATGGTCTTTCATGAATATTGGACTACGCAAAAGGCCACCTGAGGAATCCACAAAATCCCTGCCAAGACAGAAGGTACCTTTTACTACAAGACAACAGACCGTTCCCCACAAAGAGATAAGAAAAAGCCAAAATTCTAACATATTGGCAAATGATACAAAACCTGCCAGTTGTTTTCTTTCAATGAAAGTGGTGCACATGTTGCATGCCATTTTGTATGATAAATTAGCAAGCAGATCTATGATTTTGAGAGACGTTGCCTAACTCCCTGCAACTAAGCTTAAGTTCTGTGCTGTTGGATCTCCAGATTTTTTGTTGGTCACACAGACATATGGGCGCTTGGCCCAAGAGTTTAACATGGTTGACGTGGGATAAAGCCATATAAATGATCCATTCACTCACTCACTCACCTGATTGTGATGGTTCGCTTCCTTGCATCCACAACCTCTTCATACTTCATCCACTTAGCCTGTAAAGATTCACTATCTCCGTCAGAGGTACTTTTTAACTTGCCTCCTAAATATGCAACACAGAAAAGCAGGAACAATTCGAACACTGAAACCTAAACCTTTACCTGAACTTTAATCACATCTTAAAAGCATGTGAAGATTCCCTGGCTCAGCAAAGGATTGGGGTAGACATGCCACTGGATTGGCGCAGATAGCTGTATCCACTATCTACTTTTATTACATGGTGCCTTAATTTACCTTTACAATGTTCAACATCTCTTATCTAGCCAATATTTTGCTTCAGCCATTTTATCCAGCCATTGTAATTGCCACCATCCACCCATTTTGTATCCACTGTCTACCCATAATGTAGCCACTATCCATCCATTACATAGCCAATATCCATCCATTACATAGCCACTATCCAGCCGGTACATAGCCACTATCCAGCCATTACATAGCCACTATCCAGCCATTACATAGCCACTATCCAGCCATTACATAGACAATATCCAGCCATTATATAGCCACTATCAACCCGTTACATAGCCACTATCCAGCCATTACATTGCCACTATCCAGCCATTACATAGCCACTATCCAGCCATTACATAGCCAATATCCAGCCATTATATAGCCACTATCCAGCCGTTACATAGCCACTATCCAGCCGTTACATAGCCACTATCAACCCGTTACATAGCCACTATCCAGCCATTACATAGCCAATATCCAGCCATTACACAGCCACTATCAACCCGTTACATAGCCACTATCCAGCCGTTACACAGCCAATATCCAGCCATTACATAGCCACTATCCAGCCGTTACATAGCCACTATCCAGCTGTTACATAGCCACTGTACCTGTAACTTTGCCAGTGTAGATAAATCTGTACCAGGAACCACATCCTACCTCCACACAGAGAAGAGTAGTGGGTACAAAATGAAGGCCACTTTCTTCCAGTACTTCTCTTTGTGCACCTTCCTTTTGAAAATAAAGCAGATCCTTGAATGACTCAAAGTAGCAAGTGATAGTGATATTGAATTTCCAATGTAAAATATTGAAAAATATTACATGGAATTCAAATATATGAAATCATCATAAAGACATTAAAGAAACAATACAGAAATGAGGTCAAAGTTATTTTACTCATCTATGTAATAAAAGCCTTGCAGCATTTATTGAATTATTCCGAGTACAAGCTCATCTGTTCGAATGCATTCAAAGCACCATGCGCCTTACAGTGCATACGCCGCTCTCTGTATATCACTGCCAAGATTAGCACATTTTGTACCAATACAGATGTACCAGTCTTTTTACCTGAAGTAAGATATGTTGAGATTTTGTGTTGATCTGATATCACTTCCTGTCTGATCATCGTGACACAAGTTATCGAATAATGTTGATTACAGTTACTGTTACAGCTAGGGAAGGGCATCAGTAGTGAGGCTAAGTCTGACAAAGCCCTGGCTCCAAGGCTCAAACTTGTCTACTGGTGGCAATGATATAAAGCGAGCATAGACAGCCGTGCATGTGCTGTAAAGACGATGTCTAGGCAGAACACAGACTATAACAATATCTTGGGTCAATACAAGCTCAGAAGCAGGCTTTGAGCGAGCGCATGGTTAAGGTGCTTGCCTCTCTGTTGCTAGGACAAACAAATTGCGGTTTGAAACCTGGTCTTTGAGCAGGAATTTCTACATTGCTTCACTTTCTTTGTTCATGGTGGTCCTTCGATGACAACATGTGGTTGTTCATGTAGCTGCTTGCTCAATCTTTTGTTTGTTGAAGACAACGCGCTGTTTATCGTTCACTAAAGACCAATATGGTGGGTCTGCCAACAACCATGGTCGTGGGTTTTCCCTGGGATCTGTTCGGTTTCCTCCCACCATAATGCTAGCCACTGTCATATAAGTGAAATATTCTTGAGTACGGCGTAAAACGCCAATCAAATAAATAAGTAACCAGTATGGTGTGCATATCTGTATGTCACATGCAGGAAAGTTTGTTAGTAACTTGCCAAGGGCGATGGTTCACCCTTTTGCACTCCGTTTTCCTCCACCCATAGAACTGACTGTCATGGAATAAGTGAAAAATTTATGAGCAATCAAAATTTGTGAGCGTTAATTAAATATATAAGTAAAGTCAATACCAGCTGATGATTAATATGTGGCACTGACTGGAATATACCTAAAGTTTTAACTGTTCAATACGAAAATAAAAGCTTTAAAATCACAATAACTGACCAGCAGGCTTTCTCCCTTTTCCAGTCTTCCCATGGGGAGGTACCACTGACCCCGACAGGAGGATTTGGCCTCTTGTATCATCAGAACATCGCCTTTATCATTAAAAAGGACTGCTCCAACAATATAGCATACATTCTCCTTGGTCTTTGGGATGAAGCTTGCTGTAAAGTAAAAATAGGAAAAAAAAGTGTAATTCATCAATCTGTACTGTGGATTTGTATTGTACATGTCATTTCAGAAATATAAGAAAATAGCCAACCATGTTATTCATCAACCTGTACTGTGTAGCTCCATTGTACATGTCAATTCAGAAATAGAAGAGCTTAGTTTTGTTCATTTTGGGAGTAGGCTAACTGTACCATGACATAAGTTTAAGCTTGAATAAATCAATTTATAAATAACATTTAAACTTGGAGTTAATATACCTGACAGATATAACTGTAAATTTTGCGCATTGCCAGCTGAACAAATTAAACACGTCAGTAAATATACATGTAATATAACAGTATTTACAGTAATTATACTACACTTTCCTGATAGCAATTAAAATATCACCTATTTCCTGTGTAACACATGTATAAAGGCTTACTACATGATAGCTATGGATTGTGTTTATTGAAGCAATACACAATAAATGAGGAATGAATATTAAGTAATGTGCAATGCGATAAGATTCTCGACACTTGACAACTGATTTGTTACCTGCTATGTCACACCCGGCATCCACCACAGAAGGCTTTATGGCCCTTCCTTCTAACAACTCTTCGAGATCCGATAAAACATCGCAGACACTGGTTGCCATGGTGACAGCATAACCCCCACCAGAGCAGATGATCCTGAGAAAACCTATAGTTAGATAATACAGCACCACTTAAATAACTAATGACAGCAGATTGTGAAATTCGTTTTCAAAATGTAAGCAGATTGCAAAAAGCTTGACCAGTACACACAAACAGATTCACAGCGAGACAGACAGACAACATTTTAATACATAAAACATATACACCAACCACAAAGCGTCTCAATTACTCAATGGAACCTGTCCGTTTTACGAGTTTTATTAATTTTCAAGATATTAACAAATTAAAGAAACTGCAACCCACACAACCATAGTAAAAGAAACTGCTATATGTGTATATATACTGTACCATGTATGCATATATTCAAAGAGGGAGAATAAAGTACACAGAATTATGAGTAAATTGATGCTTTTACTCTCTTACCTTTTCTCTAATGTTTAGCGAGGGATCCATATGTCTAAACACTTGAACTCACCCACCCAATTTCATCATCTTTTACTCTGTAGCTCAGATTTAGACATTTTATGTCAGACAAAAAGGTGAGTACAATTAGGTGAACCAGCAATCTGTGCTGGGACACCTACTGAAATTGTTCGGATTTTTATTATTTTTCTTCCATTTCTTGAAAGCTTTTTGAAAGCATAAAAAACTGTAAAAGGAAATGTTTTTATTGGATGTTGTTGAAATTTGGTGATTTTAGGAACAAAATAAATTTTGGCTGTTCTTGGTTAACTTTGGTCACGTGACATGGCAGCCATCTTGTATTTTGATCAAAGCCTTTAAAATTTTTCTTCTCAAGAACCAACTAACCGATTCTTTTGACATTTGATGTACCTGTAGAGTGATCCCAGTTAGAGCAAGTTTGAAAAAATCTTGGACATTCATCGACAGTTTTGGAAGCTAGTCATTGATCAAAGTTATGATGTTCTAAAAAGTGTCTAATATTTATAATGTTTTCATACATTCTAGTGTATTTAGCGACGCTGACTCCCTATCTGCTTTCAGATTTTGTCTATCTTTGTAACTTTTTGAGATATGGTAAAAAAAAAAACTTTATTCAGTTATGTAATTTCTATGGCCTTTAACTCGAGAACTATAGTAGCTAGAAATGTGAAACTTGCACCAAATTGTAGCCCGATACATGCCCTTTCAGCACCATGCCAACAGATTTAAGCTATAACCCAAAAAATGTAACTCTTATTAGCGCAAATTCAACCATTAAAGAAATATTATGGTTTTCAGTGGTTTTCATGCCCATACGGAAGAGAGTGGCGTTTGGATGTCGCACAGAAAAGTAACTACGAAACTGTATGCCATGCCTTTCGAAAGGGGATCTTTTGTACAGAGAACTACACAGAACACTGGTTATTCCTTCTTACCATTTAGACCAAAATTTCACATCTATATAGTTTCCCAACATTTCCTGTCACCTACATGCACCCTGTCCTTGCCTGTTCTCAAAACTGAACTGAACCCAGGAAAACTAGATGGGACACTAGAGTGGGGTGATTGCACGCCATGTGTCAAGCAACCTGAATTGTACATACTTAACCAGGTCCAGTGGTCGCCAAGGCCTAACTCAATCAAGACGCTGTGGTGGTTTTCAGCACTAGACGCATTGTATGATATCTGGTAGGGATTGATTCAAACCCAGTTGATTATTTCTCATTTTTGTCATGCTTTTTCTCCATGTTATTGCCTGTTTTTGTAAATACTGTTACAATTGTACATGCAGGCTGAAAGTGTTGAGTTTTCCACTGTCTGTGTACTTTGGCAGTTGAAAAAAGCTATAAGTCATTATATATGATAGCATCTGTTGGTAAACAGATCGTTTCCAAAGCTTAATTCTTCCAATCATGGCAAATTCGTTCAGCGCATTACCTTCATACTTTTTTCTTATTTGACATTCAATTGGGCCTTGACGGTCACCAGCATAGCTGTAAGGAACATAACACCTTTAATTACAAATGTTTATGAGCAAAAGAAAAAAAGTTTACTAAATAAGCCTGTCTAACCCTATACTGCCATTAAGTGTGCAAATATTGACCAATCACAGAGCATGGATATATTTGGCTATTTTGACGATGGGTGCCGTGAACAATGTGCACATATATTCCAGGCCATGGGAAAACAACCCAATTATGCACCGATTGATGCTTCCTGAGACAGAATTTGCATCATGTTTGGGCACATGAACAGTTCTAAACGGCATAGAAAGGAGTAGCATTAACGTTCGATCAAGCTACTAGAAAGCCTCATGCAAATGTATATCACTGTTAATTGTTGTTAATCAGCTGAGATTTACAGATACTGTAAACAAAGATCATGCACTTACAAACTTACTTAAATTTATCTGTAATTTATATAGTCAATATTTAAGTGCTTTGAGCTTGTTTTCTATCAGAATAAAAGTGAACACAGTGAACATCCATCTTGCCTATAATCATGTACCTCAGTTATACCTCAGCTGTACCTCAGATACACCTCAGGCATCATATTCCAATTTCATTATCGTTTACTCTGTAGCTCTCTGTCCATCAGCATACCAATCACCAGGACAGCTACAGCACACCTACTGCACATAACTTTTCATCCTAGTTGACTTTAAAAAGTTGCATGCTTTAATTTATGACACTATACATGACAGCATGTATGTATATTTGATTGGGTTTTTATGTCATACTTAACAATTTTTCAGTCAAATAACAAAGAAGTCATTCAGTGTGTGAATATACACACTGAAAGATTATGTCAATATTTTTGTGGCAAAGCAAATCGATCGTGATGCTGCCGAAGTGCCAATGTATCATGTCGAGAACACCAGACATGACACCCCAACCAATCCTGTTTCATAGTTGCCCTCCGAGTGCACAACGCCAAAGTGGGGCAGCAGCAAATACATGACCCTGGTATGACCCACGCGACATTGACGTGACACTGACGGTGACAGTCGCCAGTGACATGTCTTAAAACTAAGGCTAGCCAAGGATCTCGGCCAAGGATGTCTTTTAATATGGTGTTAGGCGTAGATCACGGGGTGGCTAGCTGTCCCCGCGTATCAGTAGTACATGCCTCTCTCAGACCGAGGTCTCGGGCTGAAGTGAGACTGGTACACAGGCTGGTGTATCGCAACTTTTCGTGTACAGGCTTCAATTTTAGTTTTCGAACAATCTCCAAAAGCTGAGACTTACCTGCATAAAATATCACACAGTATCAAAACAGATCTATACCATACTGCCTTTGAGAGCTCAAAGTTGTGCTTACGTACCGGGTATGCTATCTGTACTGTCATATACGTTTGACAGCCGGTCGCCTACAGCAGAATACAGGAAAACTCGGAATGGCAGTACCCAGGTATCTGTAAAGGGCGATTTCGGGAAAACTACTGCTCGATTTCGAAAGACCAGTTTCTAAGCTTTCTAAACTGACTATACTTGTGTTATTAACCATCGATTTTAGTACTTTATTCCTGTCCGGAACGGAGTCGACTGTGGTGAAATGCGATTACGATCGCTTCGGCAGGGGAGATAACTGGTGTGAGGTTCGCCATTTCGGTTAAGCAAAATTTTTAAAACTCTGGTATGTTCAAAATAAATGCCCAGCATGCTATTGTCCAAGGCTTTAAAAAATTCTCATGATCAAAAACACCCGCTGGATTGAAATACAACTAAATTTAGAGATTATACTATTGCTGTATTATACTATTTTATATTATACTATATTATTGCTAATAATATTCATAATCTATTTTCCGAAATAATAGCTACTTTTTACAGAGTTTTTTTTTATAAATTACATAAAATATTACCATGAATGTTTTTCCAATACTTTATTGCACCGTTACTGCATGAAAGCTATCATATTTTATGACATCCATATGCATTACCATTCACTGATAATTCACCTTGAACAAAACATCTTTGTTATTGCTATTTCAAGCATGCACCTCAAACATGAATATTGCATGTATTGCACAGTAATTATACAGTATATAACATTGCCAGCACTAAACTGTAGTGATATTCTGGCATTTACAATCGTTGTTCCCCTGGTGGTAACATGTTATTTCATGGTTTACTCTGTACTCAACCCATTGTAAAGTGTTTTTGTATGATAAATCTTAAATGTCACGTGTAAATGTAAACTAAACTTACAGATTAAATTATTGCTATCAATAGTTTAAAAAAAAGAGGATCCAAAGGATAGATGGAGTACTTATTTATTTTACAAAAATTCTGTAAAGTATTTTAATTAATTTTCATAACCTATCTTGTAATATTTTTAAAGATACTTTTACAACATTTGTATAGATTAAAATTATTATAAGATTTTCTTTGCACACTTATAGGTTTGAATTCAGAATGTCAAGTTCGTCACTTCATAGATCATAACTACATGTCATATATATATCTCATAATCACATTTTGTGCAACCAGAATTATATTTAAACATGCACAATTTACATTATATTTTCATCATATGTGAGTTCAAGCCCATCCCAAGCTGGCTTCCTCTCCAATCATAAGGGGAAAGGTCTTTCAGCAAACCTGCAGATGGTGGTGGGTTTCCCCTGGGCTGTGCTCTTCTTCCTTCTACCAAAATGCTGACAGCTGTTTTTTGATAGTTATATTTCGTGATTTAGATACAGTTGGGCTTTCTTTGAGGAGGGGTAGTGGTGGTGGTGGTGGTGGTGGTGGTGGGGGTGGGGGGGCTGTTCTTCTTTCTTTTTTTTCTTTTTTTTTAGGATTAAAGGGATTATTTCACCTTGCTTGCAGAGTATTAAAGTTAAGTTTATAAAAATACAAGGTACACAGAACTGAAGACAAAGCGTGAAATGTGCCATGTGTGAAATGTGTCATGTTCAGTTCTTTTAAGACCAATCATCACTGTCCCCATGGCAAATTCACATTTTCCGACACATTTTCATGAATGTATATACAGACTATACCATAATCATCTATTAAAGTTTTACCAAATTTATAAAGCAGTGAAAATATTCCCATCACTTCTGACTGCTAAATGTTTATTTTATTTTTTTATTTGTGTGGTGCTTTACATCGTATTCAAGAGTAATTCGCTTATACGACAACGGCCAGCATTATGGTGGGAGGAAACCGAGCAGAGCCCTTGGAAAACCCATGACCATTTGCAGGTTGCTGCAAAACCTTTCAATGTACACCGGAGAAAAAGCAAAATGTAAGTTTTCAAGAAGGCTTACCAGTACAATAAAACAAATAATTTTCTTTTATGTCCATAATAAGAAAATTTAACATAATAACGTAATTTATATTGTTATACAATACATCATAATTGAACATTGATCAGACAAGGTAATTATTAGCTGCCGGTTTGAAATCAACTGTGTTTTTATAAGCACCGAGCGAACAATATAAAGGAAGATATTGTAAAATTCCTTTGACCCTTCTTGAGATCAACATTCAAACACAATTCACTATTTTACATTCTGCGATTGTTAACGTAAATGTAAATTTGAGTGGTAATCCTCAAGCCTTATAAAAACACAATAAGTCAGTTTTCTATATTATTTTACAGGAATTGTTATATGGAATTCATCACTGAGTGAGTGAGTGAGTGAGTGAGTGCTTGGGGTTTAACGTCGTACTCAACAATTTTTCAGTCATATGACGATGAAGGAATCTTTAGGGTGCATGTACGTGTAACATGCGTCCTTGTAGCAGGACGGATTTCCACCGCTCTTTTATTTAGTGCTGCTTCACTGAGACGACTTACTGAAGGCAAGTAAGCCACCCCGCCCGAGCCATTATACCGATACGGGTCAACCAGTCGTTGCACTATCCCCTTCATGCTGAACGCCAAGCGAGGAAGTTACAACTTCCTCTTTTAAAGTCTTAGGTGTGACTCGATCAAGGATTGATCCTGGATCTACCGGTCCCGAAGCGGACGTTCTATCATCACTGAGTGAATATCTTCTAGATACATTGCAATTGATACCACGGATTAAGCCAAAGCAAACAGATATTTTAACACACATTATTAGCAACTTTCACCGTATAGGTGGTGCAAATTACTGACAGGGATGTCCCCTAATGCTCATCCACGACCTCAACCACTTCCACTCCGACGATAAGTTATCTGAGCAGAAATGCAATTTCTGAGGAATTATCGAATTTCCACAAAGCTGGTTATTTCCAATCTGAACATTGATGCTGTTTTGTGATGTCTTGCTGGAAGCACTTATCGGAGATGGCTTGGTTTGGTGTATGGTTTACCATTGGTTCCCCCTGTGGCTACGATACTTCGTCCGCTTAATATAAAGACAGGAGTTGAAGTAGCCACCTGAGGCTAACGTAATCACGGTCTCACACAGACACAGAGTAACACCATATGATGTTTTAGCTTAAGCGAGGGACTTCGTTGCCTACAGTACAGCCTACCGTAGCGGTATCTTAATTTCTTTTTTGATACACGTCGTGAATTAAACAAAAAGGACACATCATTGCTACTTCTACCAGAATGATCCAACTTTTATAAAAGTTACGCTATCCCTATCTTCCTTGTCGACATTCGTTTTGGAGCGCCACTATAACAAGTTACAAGACAACTACAACTGCAAACCGGGAGCAAATACCAGGAACGGGGTAAGATACGCAGGGGAGGACTGCATGATCACAAATCACCAGTTTAACAATTAAATTATTCTGTCGTTAATTTATTGATGAAGCGACCACTTACCCCTACGCGCCTGCCATCATTACTGACACTGCCACTTGACAGTCGTAAGCATTTTCTCGAATACAAAACCACCTGCGCAAAGATTGGTGACGTCATACAAATGGGGGTTGATCTAAAAACAACTCCCACACACTCAAGCCCTGCGTCACACAAATGTTCGTTATGTTTCTGTTTTGGTGCAGCCTAGTATTCTCGTACATAACTGCATGTACGTACGAGAACTTTTTATTTTTGTTTACCTCTTTACGTTGCTTTAAAATTATTTAATAAATAAATATCATTGGTAAATAGAAGTTATATATAAAAAAATAAACAATGGTAATAAGAAAATAAAATGGTTTAAAAAATGTGTCATAAAATAGTTGCAATGACGGCGATGTCCACAAGCTCCTCAATTAGAGCGCATCGACAAGAGCAATGTCAAAACTATGACTAAAAGTAGGCACGAAAGAGGACAACCTAACCTTCAGTTAAAGTATCTTGTTTAAATGAAAAATAATACATGGACCTTTAAGTCACGTATTCTCCTAGACTAGTTCCTCAGGGGGATAGCAAGCTCCATGAGGGGTGGGAAAAGGAATGAGGCTTGGGGGTGGGGAGGTGGGCTACTATCTCAGCAAATCAGGCGAGGGTACAGGAGCAGAGCTTAAATCACAAGAGGGAATTCCTATTATGGTGCAAAGGGAAACTGTATTTATTGTACTTGTTATATTTTTATGAAACAGTTGTAAATTTGTTAATTGGCTTTTTTTTGTTTATATATTTGATTGTTACTTAACGCCATACTCAAGAATTTTTCACTTATACGATTAAACAGTCGACCTTTTGCAAGTTACTGACGAAATTTAGCACATATGTCTGTATGTAACGTAGATACTCAAGCCAAATTAGTGCCACCTAGGGTGGCACAATCAAGTTGGTACTAAGATGTTTATAGGCTCAGTAGATTAAATTAAGATATGATAACCTTCTGCCAGTATCTCTCATGGTTTCAGTCAATAATGAATTAAGACCTTGTCATAAAGGGAGCATTGCATTATTTATGCAGCAAAGGAAGTTTGGCAATCCATATCTTGCCCACATATATGAGATGTTAGCAGGATATTCAATGGACTAATATATTACTGGAATAAAGTAACTGTGCATCATCTGCAGTTATGCCATGTTCTAATGAATTAAGATAAGAATATGATATTTGGTATTCTGTTTAATCACTGTTTAACTGTTGACAGGATAATCTCGAAATCTTTATGATTTGACACTAGGCATCATGACACGCCCTCGAAGAGATGTGGTGTCAAAAGTCAGTTCACAAACTCAATATCGTGTGTGTCCACCACTGGCGTTGATGCAGGCTTGACAACGACGACGCATAGACGACACTAAGCGAGTGAAGAAAGCTTGGGGAATGTTGTTCCATGTCTGAAGCAACATTTGTCCGAAATCAGCTAACGTCAATGGCTGATTCGGGCCCTGACGTAATCGCCGTTCCATTTCATCCCATGCGTGCTCGATAAGGGACAGGCCAGGAGAAACTGCTGGCCAAGGGAGTACCGGAATGTTGTGCTGTCTCAAGAAATCCGTCATAACACGAGCGACATGTGGACGGGCATTATCTTGCTGAAGTGTGATGTTACGTCCATGTCCTTGAATGAACGCTTGCAGAATGATCTCGTCCCTGTAACTCAGGCCTGTCAGATTGCCATTCACAATGACAAGTTGGGTCCGCCCATGAGATGTGATGCCTTCCCATACCATAACGCTGCCGCCACCAAACGCTCGACGTTGAACAACGCACGCGTCAGCATACTGTTCACCAGGACGTGTGTACACCCTTGCCCTGCCATCTAAGCTGTCCAGATGAAATCTCGACTCGTCAGTGAACAGAACACCATCTTGTCTCCTGTACCGTAGATGTTGTCTGCACCAGACAAGACGTGCCTGTCGGTGACGTTGGAGCAAAATCGGACGTATGGCAGGACGTCTGGGCCGGATGTTGCGCTCCCGCAGGCGGTTCCGTACAGTCCTGGAACTGATTGGGCGTAAGCCAGGAATGGTCCGAGCAGTCAAACTGGAACTCTGGAATCGATTCCTTAGATGGGTCAGCCGAATATGGTTGTCTTGCTGACGTGACGTCACACGTGGACGGCTGGACCGGGGCAAATCTCTCGTGTTCCCATTCTGTTGAAAACGTCGCCATAGAGAGGATATCGTGTTTCGATGGACACCAAAATGTCTGGCAACTTCATTCTGGGCCATTCCAGTCTCCAGCATACCCACGGCGCGGAGACGCTGATTTTCTGTAAGCCGTGGCATGTTGTACGCATAGTTTATGTTGAAGTTAACGCGTTTTCCACAACATTTAGAGGCTAAAGAATAATCAACAGTTCTTCAATTTTCAAGTTCAAGGTGTGTGAACTTCATGTGTCAAACATCATGCAGAATGTGAGTTATGTCATTATACACGAAGTGCACGTGCCACGCGCGATACGTGACATGACATTTCATGAAAAATGTTTGGCTAAATGTTTATTGACGGTTAGGTTTATAACTTTTCAAACATCTTTTGTTTTGTCCCATTTTCTGTGATGCACAGTTACTTTTTTCCATTAGTATATATTTACATGTAAGGTTTTTACTCTGTTCAGCTAGCGCAGAGTTATGTAGTTTTTCTAAATGCTTATAACTGTGTACTTTTTAAATTTACAACCATAATATTATGGTGAGTTAAATAAAGTAGATTATTTGCTCAGATATGTGGTCAAGATGTGTGAGAACTACATTATGAGCGCAAGCCAGTGCCGTGATATTTTGGCATTCAATCAATATACATGTAATAACTAGTCACCAAGGCGATATGGTTTCTGTCTTGTACGATATTGTTCTTTACCGTGTGTAGATGTCTAATTCGAAGTTTACTGCAAAGAAAACACGTGAAGTGTATGTAAGATGAAAAACCATTAAACACTATTCTAGAACATAGGTCGATTTATTTATTTATTTTTCAGTATTTTAACCTAGTAAAATGCCTGAAAGAGTGACCTTTTTTGGCCATATTGTGACCAAATACGTACGTGTACGCGACAAAAGGTTTTTGCCGCTTGATACACGCAGACTAGAGTATACAACATTATAATGTATAGACATACGTGTGTATATATGTGGATGCATTCGCCTAATGGGCCATGAAAAGAAAACTATGCTCAGACAAGCAATTTAAATATGTTGATCTAAGAATCCTTGCCCTAATCAGCAGAAACCTTGTGGCTTCAGAAATATTTATACACTGCTACAAGTCATGGATTGTACATAAAGGGAGTCGTCCGACAGACCTAGTGCAGGTGATGAACGGAAACAGATTGAAGAAGTGTACGAAAGCAGACTGAAGCAAGCGTGTTAAAGTAAAAGAAAGCTAAAATATGAAGTAAGGTTCATCATACAGATAATTGAAAAATATGTAAAAATACTTTCATTTATTTTTTTAGATTTTTTAAAAGAGTGTTGACAGGCGTTCAAATATTTGAAGTTTATGGTGGGCTTTGTGAGCCATACTGGCGGTATCTAGGAACTCTGAAGTCACACCGCCTTTTTTCCTGATGTTGACCAGAAGGAATCAATTTTCGTGAACATTATTTCTTTTAATCCTGGTAGTCTTTTAATCATGGGTAAAAAGAGCTATTCCAACACTCAGGGTCGTTGGATAAGAGTTGGATAAACTTCCTGTGACTTCAGAGTTTCTAAACTATCATAGTATGGCCCACTTTAGAATTCAAATGTTTGAACGCCTTTATCTCTCTTAACATTTACTGTGAAAAAATAAATGAAAGTATATTTATGCATAGTTTTAAGTGGTCTATTAAGTCATGACTACTTCTACTTTTAGAGGTCTTTACCTTTAAGAATTCATCATACTTATAAAGAATGAACTCCTTCCAAATCTAAAAGTATACTGCCCTTAAAAGATTTAATTAAGATTCAAGACTGAGAACTCGCTTGGCAACGCCCAAGCCAAATAAAAATAATAATAATAATAATAATAACTATAATAATATTTTTATTATCTTTGTTTCAGTTCATAGTTATAAATATGATAAAGGAAGACAGAAAAGTGGAAAAGCATACAGCAGGATACCACAGGAAACGTGAACATGTGGATATAGCGTTTTAGCCATTTATCACATTAATCAGTATTCATTATTCCATGAATTAGCACATTTTGTGAATTAAGCAAGCCATGCCTGAACCTCAGCGTTGATTTAAGCACAAGTTCACTGAAGGATGAGATACTATTAATACAAAACATGTAACCAGCACTACTGCACTGATGATGAGAGGCTCCAGGATCATTCCGGCACTCTCGGCCACGGAGGCCCCTGATGTAATGTAAATTTCAAATAAAGCTCGTGGATGTGTGTTTTTCGTCTTTTTCAAAGGTCGTGTAAACAGAAACCGTTGGTGTTGTGCTGAAAATTGGCCAGTGGATAGATCAACTACTGTTTTATAGCAGAACTATGTGTAGCCTTTCTACGAATTAAACCGTTGGATAACTCTCAGTTGTTGTAGTGTGGCTACATGTAGTCGGTATACAGGCCGTTTAGTATATAGTCAATCATGCCGGTAAGGGCTATACAGCTATCTGTCTTAACACATACCAATCGTCGACCGCTTATTATAATTACGACAGGCCTACGAGCCCTGAATAAAGAGGACGGTTCGCCAAAAATGTCAGTTACCATTTCTGAACCTTCACCTTCTGCGTCCTAGCCATTGTTAACCACTCGGTCAGGACTCGCTCCAATAATGTACTTTTTGAAATCATATAGGGAACCTAACTGTGTCATCTGAAAAGCATGGCTTTGCCTGTTTTCTTCAATCTCTGTTGATCAATTAATATAACCATAAACAGAAATTCAAAGACAAATGTGGTACGGGTGCAGAAGGCTGATCCATCTTTCATGAATAGTTGCCGGCCCCGACGGCTCAGCTGGTAGAGCGTCCGCTCAAGGGGTCAATCCTGGGTCGGGTCACACGTAAGACCTTAAAAAGAGGAAGTTGTAACTTCCTCGCTTGGGGGTTAAACATTAAGAGGGTAGTGCAACGACTGGTTAACCCGTATCAGTATAATGGTTCAGCTGGGCGACTTACTTGCCTTCTGGTAAGTCGTCTCAGTGAAACAGCACTAGATAAACAGCAGTGGGAATATGCCCTGCAACAAGGAGGCACATTACATGCACTCTAAAGACTCCTTCGTCCTTCGAAAAATTGTTAAGTATGACGTTAATCCATTCACTCACTCACTCCCTATACAGCTGTCAGAAACATAAGCTGTAAGTGATATGTTACCCATCAGTGTCGTTGATCCCGACTTTAGCAATTTAAATGTTGGTTCATTTGTGCCGTTGGCAATTATACTTGGAATTTTACTTCCGCTTCCTGAAAGGCTATGAGTTCCAAATGCAGGAAAACAGCAATGTACCTTAAATAAGCAAGTATTCAAAATGTTTTCAACGTAAGATTTTTATATTTCAAGCACAATTAATGGACAGTACACACCTTATCATTTATGGAAGTAGTAGATTCCGTGTATCATCTAGGGTTTGAATAACTTTATAATAATAATAAAAGCTGTTCCCACCACAGTTGAGCTATTAACAGTCATCCAGGTCTTCCACTGACAATGCAATGCGGAAACAGATGTTAATATATATAATCTATATATATATCTATATACTAATATTATTAGTTAATCCAGGCGTAAGAGAAAAAATTATTTTTAAACCAATAATCACAGAATTCCGAGTTGAATCCTGTGCTAACTTCTGTGCTGGTGTTCAAGATGGCAACTGAAGAAGGGTACGGCTTCCAGGAACTGGTTTTCACTGAGCCTGTGCGGACGAAATTCAACATCTCCTGAGTTATCGTCTGTTTAAATGCTTCATCCGATGCGCTAGGCTTTTCGATGTAATGAGGAATGACTCCACTGAACGCAATATAATCCCACATATGAAAGGCGTATTTGGATGCAAAGGGTACTCCAATGGCGTTCACTGGCTTTGATGGCTGCGATGTAACGACGTAGCGCCATACATTGGACTTGAACGATTCCGCTGCACGCGCAGTCATGACGTCATTGGGGCACGTAACTCGGAGATCGGATCCGAGGGACGTAAAGGCGAACTCGGGCGTGTAATTGGCACTCGGTGGGTACATGGCTAATGCCCTGGTCGAGACGTCCTCGCCGAAGGTATCCAGCCTTTTGTGGACGTGGTTGGTGTAGTCATCCCATGTCCACGATTTGAGATCGGGAGGCGTGGGCAAGAAATCCAACTCCTGCGCTGTGGTGCCTGGCAAAAACGGGAACAGGAACACAATTATCAAGCGTAAACTCTTAATAATAAAGTCGATATTCTCCAAATGAACACATACACTCAAAAAATTAATGTTAATTTTTTAATTTTTAATTTTAATTTTTTTTAGAAAGTCTGTTGTGTAAGTGATGCTAGAATGTATTCTGTTATTATAATATAATGCTGTGTCATATTCAACATAATATCCTGTCAGTGTAAAGGAATCTTTACGTCGAATGTGTGTTATATTTAACAGAATGACATCTAGCAATAGCAGAGTACATTCTAGCATCACGCAAACAACAGACTTTCTGTTAAAATTACAGTACGTCGTATCGACTCATTGATTGTCGTATCGACTCCACTAGTCGAACAAAAACAATGTTTCATATATGATTTACAAAAAAATATAGAGCATGCCTTTCTTTCTGTTGACTGTTCGACTGTTTCGGACGACAAAATCGAACCGTGTGACAGCGGCTTCATGAAATAGAGCTTGTCTTATTTTCAATTTATCAAGTGTGACGAGTCTGTATTATAAATCGCTGGTGGTGTTACAAAATGAAAAGTATCGTTGTACTATACATAGAGACATGTTTTATTATGTTGGACTCGAAGCAAGGAAATTCAAAAAGATTGACAATTTTAAAGTATGATATAATTTATATGACTCGACTTGGGATTAAAGCCTGCTTGTTACTCACCAGAATTCTCTGAATAAATAATGTATGTATACATGTATGTTTGCCGAATGAAAGTGGTTTTAACAGTTAGAAGAGAAGACTGAAAAATAACCAAGACGTAATATCCACAGTATGGGTAGCCAACTTCACCGGTTATTAACCGCTATGAATTGATTTATCTATTAACTCGTTTTCTGGTTTGACCAGACAAACCGCCTCACTTATACTTTATAAAACCGAAACCGAAACAGGCGGAGATTGAATTGCGCATGGTCATGCAATTGACTGGTTCATGTTCAGACGTTAACAGAGGTTAATATCCAGACGAAACTGACTCTCTACATTCTTCTATAATCATGTTTCTTTCTACAGTATCGAAATACTAAAAGTTTTTTGACCAACTGAAAAGGGCTTGAGGTAACATCAAAGACGCATGGAAAGTCCTATCAGCTCGCCACCAAAGCAGTAAAATGCTACGTAACGACATCGCACAGAAAGGACAGTCAAGTATAAAAGTTTATCCTCTAGGGCAAACAGTTACGGCTGTCTAGGAGAACTGTTTTCAGCTAGGTATATAGTTATTCTAACTCCATGAACTCACCTATTATTGTTGGAACATCTACGCCTTCCCCAGCTTTCCATGCATCGAAAGGAGCTTTTGGTAACACAACTCCTGCAATTGACGGAAACCAGCTTTAAGCGACAGGATATTAATGACACACACGTGGCCGGGTGATAAGAGCGCTAGCACAGCACAAAGATTCAGGAGACTCTCACCGAGATGATCTCTGAGAGTCCAGGTCTGTGATCGTACGTGGAATTAAAGGCCTGTCAGCAACCATGGTTGTGGGTATCTCCCGAGCTCACGGTTTCCTCCCATCATAATGCTGGTCCCGCCGTTAAAGTGAATATTTTTGTGTACAGCGTAAAACATCAATGAAAGATGTAAATAAATTAATAAAAAAAATAGTGCAAATAATGGTCAACTTTGTTTCAGGAGGCTTACATCACGATCACTTTATCTATACTAGAACTTTTCATATCGCTAAATTTTATACATAAAATGCGTCAAGGGAGCACGTTATTGATTGTCTTGAAAATTCTACAGACTGATATACATGCATGTATTAGTAATTTTAATGTATTAATTAGTAATGCATTCACAAAATTTCGATTTTTAAAATTCATTTTTTTAAAGCTGATTTTCTCGTACAATAAAGGCGCTGTCTTATGACCCTTCGTCATAGACAATGTCATTTCCGGAGAAGGTTGTAAAGAAATGAAACTAAGGCTATTGAAAATAGGTATAATACGATTGGTTCCTTCTTTGTGGTTAGACTGACTTGTTTCCAGCCCGGGGCTCTTTTGGATTGGCGCTACTGAGAGAAAAGACCAGACCGCCGATTACTTTTATATTCTAGTTTTTTCAGTCTGAAGGCTACAAACAATTATAGTTACCATCAACAACAGCCACGGCTCCGTCAAAAACATTCTTCACCGGAAGGTCTCCTTGATCCTCCATGGCCCAGAATGGATACTCGTACCAGGGCACTGCTCCCAGCACCGCTCGTGGACTCATAGCCCTAAGACAGGCCGTGTCCGAACAGCCCGTCTTCCGGAGAAACGCCAGGTTGTCCCTTGACGCATCGCTCAGGGTTTTGTTCAGGATGGGAGAGGCGCTGAGGAGCCAGGCTTTCTGGAACAGACCTTTGGCCATTGGGGAGGCCAAGAGAGCAAATATACTGGTTCCTCCGGAGCTTTGGCCAAATACAGTTACCTGGAAAAAGGACAGAAAAACAAAGTTGTGTTGTTCACTGTTCAATTTATTTTTATCAGTATATAGTCACCATTAAATGCTACTTTTTGGAAGGTCCAAGTAGGAAGTTCTCCAGATTTCAATATAATATACCGAAATATTGAGTCAAAATGAGTGTGTCGTCTTTCGGGGTTACACTACTTGTATTGCATATAACAAGGTAAAGCAATCAGTGAACCACGAGTTTTCATATTATATGATCAAGCAGGTTCTTATTACATCTATTTTGGAATTTCCAATGTCCTTTTTATTGTTGCTATTCACCTTTTAATTAATTATAATTGTGTTTGTAAAATAATATAAAATAAACCTATGGTAAATAAAAACCTATATAACGTTGGAGACCATTGATCACATTTGCCATTTAGAAATTTGTTACATGTACTATTTATAAACTCGGAAGATCAAATATGACCATCATTAATCCAGCACAAAACCCCATATAAGTCACCCAATAACAAATATACCTGTTTAGGGTCTCCCCCAAACTGTATGATATTGTCCCTGACCCATTCCAGAGCCAGGATCTGGTCCCGGAAACCGTAGTTGCCGGAGGATCTGGAGCTGGACTCCGCTGACAGAATGTCCAAAGCCATAAAGCCCATGGCGTTAAGGCGGTAGTTCATGCTGACGTACACAACGTTAGTGCTTCGTGTAAGGTTGACGCTGGGACTGTACCACGGCCAACTGCCGCTGAGGAAGAGCAGAAATCCACCATGGATCCAAACCATCACAGGTAAGTTGGCAGTCTTTTCCAAAGTTGGCGTCCAAACGTTGACGTACAAACAATCTTCACTGCCGGCATATTCGTGAAAGTTGCCCAGCTTGGGTTGCCAGCAGTAGGACGAAAATTCGGTGGCGTTGTAGACGCCCTCCCAGCAAGTGTTGGCGTCCTGGGAACGCGGAACGGGCGGCCGCCAGCGTCGCGGGCCCGTTGGTGGCAGGGCGTAGGGGATTCCCTTGAACACACTGATCCCATTGTTGTTAATTCCTCTAACTTGGCCGCATTTGGTGTTCACGACCGGATCGTCGGAGGTCTCCGGTTCGAGCAGAAAGCCACTCACCACTTGTAGTATGTTGTGGCTATAAAAGCCCAAGTACACAGCCAAAAGTACACACAGCGCCATAAATACTGCTGACATCACGCCCCACTGCGCTGACGACTTCTGCTCAGATTTGCCCGAGTAACGCCCTCCCTTGCGATTTCCTGTTCAATATAATGTAACAATAATGTAATGAGTATTTTTTAACTGATCGGGTAAACCAAAATAGGAAACATGTTCCGTAACTTGGTGTTGTTTACTACATGAATTAAGCATCTTATTACAGCGTCGCATTTATAGTGACTTCGGGCGCATGTGCTAGCAGGACACGTAATTCCCAGGGTATGAGAGGTTGTGACCAGCCTGTCAACACGTGTTCTAGCGACCTACATCTATGCACCTTGTTCTATATTTTATACTAGGCTTAACATATAATTTAGGTCCATCTCACCCCTGGATGGCCACAGGGATAATCTGTCATTTCAGTATTTTTTGTCACGTATAATATAGCACAGCTGAAGTGCAAGCCTGGATTATGTTCTGCATGTACGTAGGCATGGAATCGTCGTTCAGGGCCAGCAAAGTGCTCCCGCCACTGATTTCGTCATTAAGTTCGTTTGAAATGTGCTGTAAATTGACGCGTTATAATATATTATAGCTAGAAGAGAGTGGGAAATGGTGAAATCCTTTGAAGCGAAATGTATTCAATGCAGGCAATGCGTATTATTATTGTATGTGTAGCACTTTGCAAATTATATACTTGCACTGGTAAATACATTGCCAACACAATCCAGGTAGGTCATTCACATCGCTTACAGGTGCTAACGGCATACTCTCAGGCTAAACGCTGTGTTTTCATCGAGCGCTTAATATAATAATATGAGGGTCATGGCCGTGGCTCTAACGAAATACGCTTATCTTACTTCGTGCTTGGTCCAGTTTACGTTAGTTTGGGATGAAAATACTTCTATATCACGTTTAAGGCAGATCTTTTAGAGTGAAAATTCACACCTTGAACTTACCTGTGCGCTTCCCTGACATCACGATACCTGTGCTGTAAACCTGTGTCTTATGACTGACCTTCCTTGCCTCGTTTTTCAGAGAGTTGCCTGCTCATATAAAACTCTCTTAATCACAGATGAATATTTACACAGTCTTGACAAACTTGTTGTATTTCTTCTGTCGTTTAAATCTCGACATGCTTTACAGAGACTCTGTAGGAGAAGGGCTATATATACCGTATATCGTTTAATCATCCGTACACTTGTACAGTTGTACTTCTCCAACAGGGCTTGAAGAGGCTAAAGGCAAAAGAGAGTGGGGGCTATAACATCTTCTAGAATGTTTTTACATATCTGTCCTACATTGCTATTTTGCTTCCTTTTAAACGACACGTTATTAAATTTATAGGGACTGCATTTATAATGCGGTATAAATGCATAATTATTCCCCACGCTGGTATATAAAATTGGAGAGCACTCCGACTCTTTAAATCGTTGCCTCGGCGAAATATACAAAACCCCCCCACTACACTACCGCAAAGCCGCCCTCGACCGCATGAGGGACTCTGCTGGGCAATATTGCAGCTCAAAAGGAAAACAGACAATTTGTTTACTGCATAAGATTGGTGAAAAATTGTTGAAAGATAACTGATGCTGGCTTTGAATAATAAGCAAAATGTATAATGAATTGGTGCATTGCACAAGGCCATGCCGTGCATATGATTTCATCCAAATCGGTACAATCCCCTTTTGTATATATAAAGTTACAGAGATAGACAGGCGGACAGACAGGCAGACAGACAGACAGACAAACAAACGGATAAATAGATAAATGGCGAAGGTAATGTGAATCAAACAGATTAAGACGTTTTCAAAGAAACAAATAAAAACAAATACAAACTAACGGTGAAAATTCAAATATAAGTTACAGTATGAATCAAACAGGTTAAAACGTTTTCATTATGTGAATATAAGCAAATATGAACTACATATGAACAAAAGTAAGTGGCAGTCTATGAAAACGCGATATAAATTACCGTTAATTTGCTCTAAAATGATGTTTCCCGATGTTCAAATTAATGTAATATTTCTTTCTCTGGTTATATAGTGAACGAAGTGCGTTTTAATAGCGGAAATAAGATACGTGCATATACGTGTTTTTTTAAGGTCTATGTACTTTCTTGGTCTGTGATTTTGTTTATGACGCCAGCACACGATTAATTACGTGGTTTATTCATTTACCTTTTTATACATTTTGTGGTTTCAGTCTCGTGCTTACATAGATACCGGGGATTTCGTAAATTTCCTCGCTCCCATTGATCGTAAGCGCCTTGATTGTGTTTGTTGGTTTCCTCTACCTATAAAATTGACCGTCATTGTATACACAGACGACTGTCAAGTAACAAGTATATGAATATTTCTTTCTGAATCTGAGCGAAGGAACGCACTGTTCCGCGTCAGGGTATAGACCCTATATAGCATGTGCTGCCATCTATCTTGTCATTTTAGGCGTCCAAGCAGATATTCGTATGCCAATCCTCAACAATAATTTACTTTCCATGAAGGCCACTAAATCACCAGATTAATTTCCAAAACAGCGTTCAACACAAACCACCAAGTAACTAAGAAATTATATACATTTATGTATCCTTGGGGTGTTACGATTTTTAGACTTAACAGATTTTCAGTCATATGACGACGAGGACTGTATAAGATAGTATATATAAAGTCAGATATCAGAATGGACTCATGTGAGGAGTCGAGGTCAACAGTTTTCATTGATACCGGAAAGACGCAAAGAATGCTGCAGTTACATTGTAAGTTCAATCAGTATCCAAATTGCATAGGAGCTAGGAACATATATCTCAGTTGTCGACCAATGACCAATTACCTAACGGGTGCGGTGATAGTGACGCTCCAGGTGAATGAGCCAGCTATGGCCCTAAAGGGTAGAAGGGAGCTGTATAGTTTGGGTCAACTACATGGAGAAATTTGGAGGTCATGCATCGAGTTTGGCTTGACAACCTCAAATGAATGGTTCTAGCATTTTAAATTGCAGAGACAAAGGGAGCCTGTAAGCCCATTTAATAATCCCAGAAAAAACAGTTATATGCTATACTGACAAATACTTTGAATCAAAGTATTAAATTCGAACAATGTTTATATATTTATTTTTTATATCTGTAGATTATCATATAATGGCCTAAACCGCTACTTTAAAATTTATGTAAATGCTCTGGTCAAACGTTGCAAAAATGCATGTGTTGCCTAATTACATGGAAAAGTAAGCGGTCCCACTGCCCGCTTGAACTCATTGCCTGAAAACATTGCTTCAACAGTTTGTGTTTTTTGAGAAGGATTAATGGCAATGGTTCGAATGGGAATTATTTTTAACCGCATTAGAAATAATTGTTGTTGTTGTTGTTTGGGGGTTGGGGGGGGGGCGGTTGGTGGATAGACAATCCAATTTAATTAAATTGAAAGTTGAATTGTCGTCAAAGGAGCTGTCCATAGATCGGTAAAGCAAAACACGGCCAATCTTCATCAAAATCAGATATTCGTGAGTCGGCACATGTTTTGTCAAGATTGTGAAATTAGTCAGGTGACGAGTTAATCGTTTTCTCCTGGGTCAAGTATGAAAATATAGTGACCAGTTAAATCTCCAAAATTCTTTTCATTGTTTTGTGTATTTGATTGCGGTTAAACATCGTGCTCATAATATTTCACACGTACACGATAGCCAGCATTATAGTGAGAGGTAACCAGACAGAACCCGAGGGAAAACAATGACCATCCGTAGGTTGCTGACAGAACCTTCCCACGCACGAGCGAAGTGGAGCCATCATGAGATGGGCTTGATCTCAACGATCGCATTTGTCAGAGGCTTCTGCGATATCAATCCACGAGGACACGGGGACCCCTGATTATTTCTAAGTTGAGGTTTAACAAGAATATAAACACTCATTTCTTCCTAGCTTACACTTATGAAATCATTATGCCCAATTAGCGAGGTTCGTGGGAAAAGCAAATAAAACTCTTAACACAAATTACTTTGTGTTACTTTGCTCACACACACACACACACACACACACACACACACATATATATATATATAGAACTTTACCAAGTCATTTTGCTTTTTTGTTTCATTTTGCTTCCATTAATTAATAATTTAAGTTATTCAAGTACATGACTGGTGTTTTTTCTTTCTTCCTAGCATGATAATAATATCTTCCGTCGATTATTGAACATAAATAGTCATCACTTGTCTATCACAAGTTTGTTGGATATAACAATCACGAAGAATGCGTAGTTCTCTCTAGGATTATTCAAATAAAGCGACTCTACACTTATCTTTTCACTCAATGATATTCTGGTATTGCTGGCAGAAATATGACATGAGAATAGACTGCTGGTTAATTTCGTCATATAGAGAAATCACCAGGGACTAGAACCATTAATTGGGTGGTCACATCCTCACGTACATCCCTAAAGACGTTGAACATACGAGGCAATAATCGAGGTCTAGCTACAGGGAGACGACTCTGTCTCACACTTAGGCCAGGCTGTGTATGGTTTGTGGTATTAACTTTTGAACTCAGAATTTCACGACAAAATTCTCACCACAATATCGCTACAACATTGCTGATGAAAAGGAATTTTAAACAATTATTTTGGAGGTATATTTTATATACTTTGACTGCCCATAAACTTTTTGCATCTTTGCACATGAAGAAAGTTAAGAGCATTTTTTGTACCTTTACATGTTATAGTTTCAAGTATCATTTCATAATCATTCATTCGTTTAAGAATTCGTTAAAGATTATCGTTTGAGTTCAAATGTAAAACAAAAATTAATTTGGTTACAAGTTACAATTTTAGTGCATTAAAATGTTGTAAAGTTAAATCTCTGAGTTAAATCTAAGACAGCTTCGTGATCACGAGGCCAGTTATCCATGATGTGAACTGTGGTCATGAGCACTAAAGTGGTCCAGTGTTACTGAACGGTTTAAACAGCCATGATGGCAAAGTGTGCTCCGTTAAGAGATGACGACTGGACCCTGGCAGATTTATCAGAACGGTAAGCCACACATTAACCATATGTTCACTGCTCGGTATATTCAGACAGCCATCAGGGAACAGGTAAGGTCTATTCTTCCCATCACTGTATGCCTGCCAACAGTTTTCGGTACTTTCCGGGACTAGCGGGACGATGTTGCGCCATGTGATATTCAGAAACTCTGGCACGAGTCCATACAAATACACATCGTCTATCCAGAAAAACGGAGTGGATGAAACTTTGTTTAACACCAGTTTTATCAAGTCTGGCGTGATGAGGACAAGATATCCTCGGCAGTACGTAGGGTACGCCGTCCGTCCGGACAGCTCTCCCGGCAGTATCGCCCATTTGTCGCCTTTCTTTCGTCGGATGCGCCCCTTTCTTACCACCTCGCACATCATTTGGCGCGGCTGGCGCCGCAATACAGGCAGACGCCATTGCACGAGCTTGAACATGTTCACGAACATATCGTCGTCGGCCTTAAGGACAATCTGCGCATGACTGCAGAACTCGTATATCCACTGGAACGCCATGACCGCCTTGTAAGTGATGTTCCGGTACGTGTCCAAAAAGTTTCCTTGGACTAGATCATTGTGTTGCTCACTTTCTGACTGAAGGAAACTCTGTAGTGCCTTGTCTTTCGGTCTGCCAACAAAGAACACTGTCCTCATTGTAAAGGTTTTATAATGCACTGGATTTGCCCAAGTTTGGCGAATACCGAGTCGCTTGTTGAAGTTCTCAATGGCCGTGTGTATGATCACAATAAAGGTAAGGTTCTTTTCGGAAGAGCACATGAATGGATTGTTCAAGAGGTACTTAGAAGTAAACAGTGACGATTTTCCCATTGTTGATACTGCCTTTGAAGTCACGTTTCTAACAGCGATTTGCTTTGTAATGTTTTCTATGGATGATAATATTTTAAGTTGCTTTGCCTGATGATCCACAATATCCGTGAAATGTAGATAATGATTTACTACACCAAGGGATAAATAAATAACTGCACAGCACATAACTCCGAGGGCGAGCAGTGTCTTTGGCTTGAAGCGAGCCATCTCGAAACTTCCCACGGGTGAGGATGAGTTTAAGAAAAGACAGCAAGTCTTAAATTTGACCTGTTTCCCCTGATCCAACGCCAGCTTTAGAGACGGAACCTAATCGTCTGAAGACTTGAACCATTCGTAGTCCGCTTTGAACCAACTGCCTTTGCCAAAAGTCCAGTAAAACACAATTGGAGTCCGCTTGAAATCATGTGCATATGGGTGTTTGGGTTAAAATCTGAAAATATAGAATTTCGATATTATCATCGTTAGACATACTTGTTTAAAACAAAGAGATATCACACATATACGTGTTAAAGTGGTCCTGAACCAATCGAGTGGTTTTAATACCGAGGGATAAATGAGCAATTAGACAAGCTGAAATACCTATACCTGGGAAATATAAAAGATAAAAATTCTAAAATATCCCATTGACCTAGGAGTGAAGTATGACAACTTTCAGAGAACACTCATGCAACCTAAACTGTATCATATCCACCACGTGATCAAGAGAACCGCTGAGTAAATACTTTAACTGTCTGCTTAAAACTGTGCGGTACATGTTTTGACACGTTAAACCGTGAACTTACTGCCAAACGTAAAGCTGCCAAGGGCTACTTTGCGTTCATTAATTGAGAACTAATTTATCATTCATATGTCTCATCTAAGGAGTTGTATTCCAGTTCTTAACAGCATTGTTCTCAAACGTCTCACGCTGAGTAGCTTGTACGCGGAGATTGAAGAAGCTTATATAGATACTTACAGCAGACATTCCCAAGCTGGGGAAATATATAGCACGAGCTAAAATGTCGCCAAAATAAACACCTATACGCGTCGGGATTCCTTAAAGTAAACCAATGCCATATTAAAAAGTAAATTAAAATAAATAAATAAATAAATAAATACCTTGCATTGACTCAAAAGCCACACGTATTTTAATATTCACAGTGAACAAACTGAATACTAAAACAAAGTTGCTTTACATTAATCGCATACCTTGTGTTCCAGAATCATCTGTATCAGACGGGATCACGGGATAGACAAGCAATAAGCGAATTCCGTCCTTTGCCATTTGATAAAGATATGTAATAGGTCAACCCTATTTGGTATTAAACATGCATGAACATTTTAAATGAAAACTGTCCTTAACTTTGATCAGAAAATGGCTATACGAACAGAAGGGAATAGCGTAACCTAACAATGACACGTAGTCATAAGCTATACCGGTTCCTTAGTTCACCTGATGTACATGTATTTGTTTTCTGTCGTGGGCCAATATCAAGTACCTGCCAAACGATACCTCGAAAGCTGACAGTACATGCAATGGATTGACATGCACGCTGTCTACATATACACAAAGGTATTTCAGCTGCACTACTGTACGTCAGCTTGTCCGTATTCTATATTTGTACAGATGACAGATGCCCGTGGGGTGGATAGAGAGAACATTTATCAATTAACCGATTTATCATATAGATTAAAGAAAGGCGAGAATGAGGGTGGGCATCGCAGTGGGTGCGGGCGAGGGCGTGGATACGTGGGTCCGGGTTGGTTGTGTTTCAGTGAGCTAACATTTCCCGCGCAATGGCGACTCGGGCCCAAGCGAAGCAGACAACTCTCTTGTACTACGTAATGTCAGTTAGCCTACAAATCGTCATCACAAAGGCAGGAGTAAACTACAAGCTGTACAGTTTAAGTTTGAATTAGTTTAGAGAAGAAAGGCAGTACCATTCTGACTACTTGGACACAGGTGTGGGTTCAGTCCCAGCGTCGGGCTTGGGTCACTGACTATCACCAATCATAGCATACACATTGAACTCAACGCTTTGGTAGCCTTATGGTAAGAGCGTTCGACTCGAAGTCTTGAGACCTGAGATCAAACCCGGACAGTGTCATACCTTTTTTGACAGACGGCCTGACCATCACTGCGATGTGCATATCTGTACGTCACACGTGCAAGGGTGAGTTCGTTAGTAACTTGCCAAACGCCGGCTGTTTACCCCCGGTTGTTTCCTCCAGTCATAAGCTTACCACCATCGTATGATTGGAAAATGTTCAAGAATATTGCGTTAATCAACGATCTAGTAGACAAATAAATATTCAGCATTACTGGCATATATTGCATACAACATTATGGGTCCTATGACAATGCCTGCGTGGGTAAAGGTAACATGGGAAATAGGCGAGGTGCGATAATGTATCCCGTGCTGTCTCCGCCTTTAAATCTTCGCTCAAAGGAAATATTCTAATAAGCTTAATGATGACAAAAACCAAGTACGAAATGAATTAATTACCTTTTTAGAAGCCTGTCGTCATTTTCCCGTCGATTCGTTTGGCGTTGGGGGTGTGACGTGTCAACCAGGCGCAATGTGCTGAAGGCCAGACGTCATTTTTCACAACCACATCTCGTGTCGTCTATTAGAGCAAACTGTATCAGTGTAAAACTGTTTACACGATGGCATGGATATATAAAAATGCCTGTGTGGTAAACACATATTCCAACTCTCAGTGAAAAAGTAACCCGCTTTGCATTTAAATACAAACATACGAGAAGTGCACAATACTCGCAGAGCCTTGGAATATATTTTTAAAGAAATCTATACATGACTGAGCGCACAGATGAAAATAAAAGTATATATAGCTTACTTGAATAAGACGGGCTTTTTATGCTGACAAATTTAGGTCATTTCACTTTTAAATTTTTCGTATAGCTGTGGGAGGGTAGACATTTTCTTTGACCAAGCACACACGGTTTGTGAAAACATCCCTCACTGTGATGGTCTGGTAGTATAAATGGGGTTTTTTTTGTTGTTCTTCTTCTTTGACGCAGTCTGTCTGATTTCCTCCATATAAATGAATAACTAACTAACTAAATAAATAAATATGTAAATACCATGAGTCATTTCAAACTGGTTATCATGATGTTACACTTTCAGATATAAATGTGAACCAACGCCGATCTAAGGGGCACAACTCCGCATCACAGGTTGGTGACAGTGTAACATAAAACATCCAAGGAAGAAAAATCCCCTATTATACATATATCATGGGGTCTGACTTTCATATCGATCATAGTATCAGCTACTTTTTTCTTTCTTGATGTTCATTGCAAAATCATAATTACCAGGTAAATGCAGTTTAGCGAAAAAAATAAGAATTAAGTTCTTTTATCTCCTGATGGAACCAAATATATTGGCTTGTACATATTGATCCAGTTGTGTGCGTGCGTGCGTGCTTGGGGTTTAACGTCGTACTCAACAATTTTTCAGTCATATGACGACGAAGGAATCATTAGGGTGCATGTACGTGTAATGTGCCTCCTTGTTGCAGGACGGATTTCCACCGCTCTTTTATTTAGTGCTGCTTCACTGAGACGACTTACCGAAGTAAGCCGCCCCGCCCGAGCCATTATACTGATACGGGTCAACCAGTCGTTGCACCATCCCCTTCATGCTGAACGCCAAGCGAGGAAGTTACAACTTCCTCTTTTAAAGTCTTAGGTGTGACTCGATCAAGGATTGATCCTTGATCTACCGGTCCCGATCCAGTTGTTGTCACCTTATAGCTATCACCCCTGAGCATTTGTTCCGTCTGACGCGGCAATTGAGCTTTTTAAACCTCGGTCACCTTTGATTTATTTATTTATTTGATTGGATAATATCCCTTTGATGGAGGGATATTATCACTGTGAGTGTGCGTCCGCCCGTACCTTGGCAGTGGGCAGGTCATGTGAGATACCTTTGCAGTGGGCAGGTCATGTGAGATACCTTTGCAGTGGGCAGGTCATGTGATATACCTTTGCAATGGGCAGGTTATGTGAGATACCTTTGCAGTTGGCAGGTCATGTGAGATACCTTGGCAGTGGGCAGGTCATGTGAGATACGTTGGCAGTTAGCAGGTCATGTGGGATACTTTTTGCAATTGACAGGTCATGTGAGGTACTTTGGCAGTTGGAAGGTCATGTGGGATACTTTGACAGTTGACAAGTCGTGTAGGATACTTTGACAGTTGATAGCCCATATTGCTTCCTTTAGACAGTTGACAGGTGACGTAGGTTACTTTGGACAGTTTGCAGGTCATGTGGGATAGTTTGGCCGTTGAAAGGCCATATAGGTTCTTTTGACAGTTGAAATGACAGCTTTATGGCCATTTAGGTTATACTTTTGCAATTGGCAGGTCATGCGGGATGCTTTGGCTGTTAGCAAGTCATCTAGGATAATTTCACACTTGACAAGCCATGTACGATACTTTGACAGCTGATAGGCCATATAGGTTCCTTTGGACAGTTGATAGCCCATATAGGTTCCTTGGACAGTTGATATGTCATGTAGGTCCCTTTGGACAGTTGACAGGTCATGTAGGTTCCTTTGGCAGTTAACAGATAATGTAGGTTTCTTTGACAGTTGACAGGTCATGTAGGTTTCTTTGACAGTTGACAGCTCATGTAGGTTACTTTGAACAGTTGACAGATTATGTAGGTCATTTTGTACAGTTGACTGACCATGTAGGTTACTTTAGACAGTTAATAACCTACTTGACCTACCAACTATCGAAAGTAATGTGTGTTACTTTGACAGTTGAATGACCCAGTATAGCTCACTTGAGATAGTTGACAGGCCATGTAGGTTACTTTGGACAGTGGGGAGGTTATATAGCTTATCCGTGGCCTGTTGCATGTCAGGTAGGTTACTTTGACAGGAAATGTACTTTTGCACTCCACTAAGGTTATACTGATGACGGCACTATAACACTATCTACGGAATGTAATTATGTATATTGTAGGGCACTGGTACAGTGTTTCAGTTTGCTGTCAACAACCTATTTTTGGATTACTGCGGCACATTTGGCATGAAAATTCAATTATCAATGTTGGTTACGGCATATGATTTTAGTGAGTGATGAAAGGCACAAAGAACATGACAACTCACTAAATAAAAATGCGTGCCATGTTACTATATGTGCCGTATGACACACTTTGGGTTGTACCCAGCAGGGCTTCCTGAAATATCAGGATACTGGGGCACAAATAACACGGCCATATTTCTGTTTGCCTGATACACCTGTGACGCTTAATAATTTGCAACTGTTATCACTGCATTTTTCTTACTTAGTTCTGTTTAAGCCATGGTGCTAGGGAACATGCACGTTACTATTTTTTAAAGCGTAAACATTTAGAATAAACCCTAACTGAGGTAAACTGACAAGCGGTGGGATTTCGGTAATACGTGTTACCAGGCTAATTATTACACTGTTGCCACTGCACAGGTTTTACTCTTCATGCCGTAGTGTTTTACATTATTAGCACAGATGTTTGGTGTCCCTCATATCCTAGGGTACATTTACACTGCTCTTATCAACAAATTGCCACATGGTCTAGAAACCCACACTTAGGTAATTTGCAACACAGATCAGCTGATTGCAACAGTTCAGAGCGAATCCACAATAGTAACTTCTAAGGGAGTATATTAACTACATGCAATAAAAACTGCAGTAACATGCAGTAAATTTCTGGAGTCTGGGAATAACTATACAGAGTACATGTTAGGCTGATCTGACATGACTTGAACTTCAGGTAATCTACATGTTCAACTGTTTTTCTTGCTGACATCTGTGTAACATCAGTCTGTGTTAGGCAATTGGCCACTTTCCTAGACATTCGAAACTACCAGATAATTTACTGCTATACCCTGTCACGAACTATGGCAATCATAAACGATTACTCCCACGGGCTATATGCTATCAGTAACTCCTCTCACAAAGCTGCAGTATATTTCACTCGTGGTAAATCTCCGCTTTGATCACCAGCACGAGATCTGGGACAAGAAATGTCTTGTCTAAATTTATCTTTAACTGTAAACTTGAAGTGGTATCAAGTCGTGAAAATGACACTCGCTCATTGAGGAATCTAAAGTTCATATGGAAATTTGAATGAGATGACCGGTTTGCTGGTTCGTTTAACATTTTGTCAGGAAGTTTGTTATGGTTGCCCAAACCCTCAACTAGTTTTTCTCAACAATAAGCCAGTCTGCCGTCTTGTGAGTCAAAATTAACACCTTTTGGCGTTTATACACCAATAGCTTTATATATCTTTAAGGGGCCTCCGTGGCTCAGTCCGTTAGCGCGCTAGCGCAGCGTAATGACCCAGGAGCCTCTCACCAATGCGTTCGCGGTGAGTTCAAGTCCAGCTCATGCTGGCTTCCTCTCCGGTCGTACGTGGGAAGTTCTGTCAGCAACCTGTGGATGGTCGTGGGTTTCCCCCGGGCTCTGCCCGGTTTCCGTTTTCACGAAGCGATGGGACGATGGTACGAATTGAGGGAGCAATTGGATGAAACGATGGGACGATGGCACGTAGCGAAGGAGCGATGGCGTTGCAATGGAGAGATGGCCCGAAGCCATAGTACGATGACATGTACAGATGGGGCGATTGTACGTAGCGATGGGAAAATGGCACGAAACGATGGCACGATTTTACCCAGCAATTCTGTAATTCCGTAATTTAATATACAGCACTACATCACAATAATCTTTTTAATGAATTCGTTACCTACAGGTCGAAAGAAATCTACCTGATTCCTAGACCCTATAGGTTTAAGGGCTTGGAAGTTCCAACGAGCAAAAACGTTTGAAACGTTTCCTCATTATAGCCACCGACACAGTTACAAACTGAGCCATATATCGATCGGGCCACAAGCTGGACACAGCTAGCGGTCACATATGTCTATCCTCCTAAAATGTGATACCGAAGGCCTAATTAAATGACCAAAATAATCTTGAAAGCGACGTTATATTCTATAAGCAAGCACACAAACATTCATGTTATCGTACCTCCTCTGAGGGGTGATATCTCATTGTTATTTTCTCACTTTATCATCCACTCAAAGATCCATCAAAGTTCTAGTTTTGACGTAAGCCCCCTATATTGCAGATACGCCATTGGTACATCTGTCGTGCGTCAACAGTTACATGGGTCGTGTACGTGCTAGAAAGACTTCCCATAACACTTTGTAAGTGGAACACTTAAAACACTAACTCGAGGATTAGTCCTTACCCACACATTATTTAACACGAGTTGACATAATTTTACGCACAGTTCCAAGATAACGAAGGAGTCATTTCCTCCCGTGGAGAGCTACACCCTTTGCCCTAAGCTCCACATATTTTTGTCTCCAAAAAATCTCGAAGAGGGATCAAGGCGTTATACATTTCCTCACGTTGTACTTTCTGAACGTGCAGCTCCAGTTCTTGAATAATCAAGTCTCCTTTTCACAAAGTGACTTTAAACCCTTTTGCTCGCTGCGTTCGCTTTACATCACTGCCACCAATAGCAAATTTTATACAGAAATCTTGAACAGCACCAAGGACACCAGGGTCACGGTGATGAGGGAGAAAATGATTCTAGAAAACACTCTGTCTCAAACTTTGTTTCTAATTATGCTGTAGACATTCTCTTTAGCTAAAATATGTACAACATGATTCTAACCAGCACCGGAAACACATTTAAGATTGAATGCTACATAAATAGTTCCGCGCGAGGACACAAGTGGTGAGCTATAAAACCTAAAGAAGCCTACGTGCGTTGCACCGTCTCCAAAGGTCAAGGTTGTCTAGTGGTGCAGGCGATGTAAAGTGAGCGTATAGAGCGGCACATCAAGATGGTAACAGACAGTTTCAACATTCATTGGAATTCAACGCTGATGATGTGTAGTACTGTTAGTACGATAACACTTACATACCCCTAAAATACCACGTGCCTATAGGCCTATAAGCACCACTTCATGTATCTTCAGTCTAAGAATCACAGAATATTTCTAATAGCGTGAGCTAGTTAAGCTTTTGACGAGGTTCCCCCTTCCACCAGATGGTAGCCTGTAATAACCACATATCTGGGCACCAACCCCCTTGGGGAACAGGTGAGGAAATGTTAACTGCTGATTTAAGGAGGCTAATGTCTTTGATCTTCAGTCCTACATGCGTCTTGCCAGATGAGCTCATTATAAGAGTGGATACGAAACACACGTGATGAGATAAGCAACGCAATGAGTTCCAGTTTAACGAACTCCGAATCGGATATTTTACGACTTCCGATATAATATCAACGACTTCCCCGTAACGCGATCTATATGTGAAATACCTGTCATTATTCGTTATACAGTGCACGGCTAGACACTATGTAATTACCTGCATGTATAGGGCAAGTAGCGTTCTTAAAGTTGTCGACAAGTTTACGACTAAACGAAGCTCTCCATTCTAAATCCCTGCATGGGATGGCCTTTTGGATAGATCGTCCAAATTACATGTCCGGTGTAGCAGTAAAAATGTTGCTTCTGGTTTCTTAGCTTGATTAAGAAGAAACCGCACTGTCTGGTATGCTCATGGTATACGCTTTGTATGAGAGCGTGCTGCAGTTACAGGGATGTTGTGTCACCCTTTTTATCTCAGGTTCAATGTGCTTCGGTAGATCAAGACGCAGTCCTTAATCAAGGAGTTCGTCAGTCCGTGACAAAACAGTTTTGCTAACTTGTATTTCATAACCGCTGGTCGTTATTAAAACTTGGCATACATGTTTTTACTATGACGAGTTACAGATCACGCTCGAAACTCGGGTCATTTTGTTCATTTTAGACAAAACTGTGGCCACTTTTGTTCTGTTTTTGAAATTTAACCGTTTTATGGACATTCTGTTTCAATAGGGGTTGTTATAATGGATTGAAACTTCATATGTGGATTTTCATAACAATTTATAGATTAAGTTCGAGTTTAGCACTGTTTTTTTTAAAATTTTTAACGAAATTAAGGTTCTTTTCTCTTCTTGCAGGCTGTTACAGTGTTCCAGACTTTTTTTCAAAATGTTTAGTTGTTCTGAATTGAAACTTTGTGAATGGCTTCACAGAGACAATTCATAGATATTCGATGTTTTTATTTTTTTCATTTGGTTCGTTTTTGGCAAAGCTACAGCCGTTTTTGTTCAGTTGTGGGCTTCCACATACTTGCTATCATTCTGATGGTTCAAGCCCAAAGATGACAAGTATTACGAAAACATTACTTGAAGAGTTCTTGTTTCACTCCGAGTTTGAAGTCTCCAGGGCGTTGCATGAGAAAATTATCAAAACATAGCTGACCTCAGAAATATAAGGATGAGTATACAAGGGAATGTGTTTTCAGAAGACATAAGTGGACTTCAAATGAAAATAGTCACTTGAATCAATGAAGAGTACAATAATAGATTAAGCACTAGAAACCATGCACTTTACGATGTTAGCTTTGAACAATCTGTGACTGTTTGTGGTTTTGTGTATAGACTGGCGGTGTCTTTGTACGGTGACCTCATTAAAATACACCCCGAACAAGACACACAGTTCCAGTGTTGCCAAATACCTCATTAAAAAGCTGACGCCTAGCCTCCAGGACAATATCCTTCATAAGATCAGAAAAAGTTACTCCGTGATTTGCGGTACGTAGTAGACCAGTCGTTACTTTTTCAAACTTTAACATTCAAATATCTCTTATCCTTTGAAATATGCAATGACCAATTTTACACCATGTACATCTCTTTTGATCATCTTTCCCCTGGCACCAAAGTTGACAACATCTAACTATAGGGGGCACTTCAATCGACTCGCCGTCAAATCGCCTACTGGCCCACATACACAATAGAAAATGGTCAAGAGCAACCAAACTTACACAGTGTGACTCTCTTTTACCTAACTTCAAAGTTGACACCGTTCGACTCCAGGGGACGCTACAATCTCCGTGGAATAGTCTACTGGTCCACACCGACAACACTAAATGGTCAAGAACAACCAAACTTACACAGTGTGACTCTCTTTTACCTAACTTCAAAGTTGACACCGTTCGACTCCAGGGGACGCTACAATCAAATCTCCGTGGAATAGTCTACTGGTCCACACTGACAACACTAAATGGTCAAGAGCAACCAAACTTACGGAATATACATTACTTCTAATGGTCTTTCACACGACTCTGAAGTTGACACCATCTGACCCCAGGGAGCGCTAGAATCGAATCGCCATCGAATCGCCTACTGGCCCACATACGCAACACTGAATGGCCTAGATCAACCGTAAACTTAACGCTATATATCTGCCAAATCAAACAGACCAATTAACAATTCAACTCAGAATAGCTTAATACTGAAAATGCTCCGCTTAGCTTAGCCAACGTATTAGTTCTTATTTTTGTTTTTGCTTTTAGTTATTTTTTGGTCGGAACTTGGATTAGAAACACTGTTGAGGTCATCGACCGTCCTACAACTGACCTATAATCATTTGTTTAATTAAGTCGTGATAAGTTATCATCGTACTTGGGGAGATTTTTAAATGTCAATCCACATACTGTGTATTTTTTCTCTTCGTATGTGCTCTTTAAACGATGTCCATTTCGACGTCATCCAACACATAACTAGCATATCCTCCGTTCCAGACACACAGTGATATTGCTTTAGACCTATATATGCTCTTTTGTCATTTCCGGGAGGGTGTGTGTCCTATTGATGTATAAACGCAGTTTTCTTTTTTTTTTGGCCTCCAGATTGTTTACATTTCCATCATTCGCTGTGATTCGCTAACGAGCAGTTTAATAGTTGCACGTAGTGGAAAGCCTATTAGTCGAGGAAGCTAGCTGTGCGCTGAAGGAGTAGAGCGATTTTGTGACGCACGCTTTGTACCGAGTACCGAGCGGGAAGCTCACTCATACTTCATCGTCAGGCTTGTCTGAGTGGCTTTTGCAAGTGGTGTTTTAACCATTGTTATGTAGTACCGTTGACGTCTCGGCGCGTCTGACGCTCACCCTGTTTTCCTTAAGTTGAAGTCTGTGAGTTTAGGATTCTTGCCCATTCCCACATTACCTCGCCCTTGCTAAGGTCACCCTCCCAGCAGGGTTTCCTCCCTACCCCCAATGCCACTGTATAACCGGTTAATGCAACAGCACGGCTCTGGCTCTCCGTGTACTGGAAGTCGATGCTGCGTCTTCAACTCGGACGAGGATGAATTGGAAGAAATGGAAAGCATAAACAATGGAATTTCTACGAAGAGAGAGTTCAGGATTGTTGTTATGGGAGCGAATGGTGTTGGAAAATCAGGTAGGAAAACTGCAACCGTTTAAAAAGAAAAAAGCATCAACAGGAAACTTTTTTCAGTTTATCCCTATGTGTTCCTGTTCACTTTTGTGTCTAATTCGGCTTAAAACGGGCATTGCGGTTTATTACATAAAACATGGTGCTCTTATAAACAGTTGCAATTGACTGAGATACATGTACCTATGTCTGTGTTCGACCTAAATGGGTTTCGAGTAAGAGTTGAAATCTGAATTGGATGTCATGCTTAGAGTTTAGACTATCTTCCTTATCCTCGTTGAGAACTACCCATCTCATTTATGTAGCAACCTTTATTTACTTTTTATTATTATTCCTCAAGTATTCCTTTGGGAGCTTGTGTTTTCTTTTGTTTTGGAAATGTCTAGGTGATTATTGACTTTGATTGCTCTTCATGATTAACAAATGGCCTGTGGATGTCCAACGTGGAGATTAGATTAAAATTCCACAGAAAAAAAAGAAAGACAGAAATTGAAGATCAAATGGACATATTAACTTTAGTTTAAAAATTTAGCAGAATCTGTGTCTTCCGTTAGTAAAACCTGGCTTAATTTCACGATCCGTGTATTAACCATCGCAATGTACATCAACCATCATTCATGAGCTATATTATGTATTATCATAATCGTAGGAAAGGCCTTCGACTGAAAGAGATTTGAAAATAGTGACGTATGCACCTAAAACAGATATTATGCATTACCTGGAAAGAATAACTGAGTACGAATAACTCTATAGCATGTATTTATTATTTATTTTAATCATTTCCAATGCTACGTTCTCAAATGCTGCTTTAAAATAGAGGAAATTTTTATGTCTGTTGTCTGATTACGTAGAGTGAGCGTGTATGCTTTTGTTGTTTTAACGTTCTAGAAGACGTGAAGCTAATTGCGTAATAAGAAGTTTTTCATTCCAGTGAGTGACAAGCGTGCATGTATAATTTTTTTCTTCTGCCTCAATAATAGTGCAGCTATATCCCGCTCTGATAAGAAAAACGTCCTCGTGCCGGTTTACTTTAGTTGCCAATTTAAGCAGAAGGCTGGCTATACTGTTCGCCGATTAACCATGCTTTCCACAACAACGTAAATCTGTATAAAAAATAAAATGCTAGTCGCAAAGTTGAGGAAGGATTTATGGATTACTTCATATAAACAAACATCTATGTATGTATAACGGAGTGCTAATAGGGATGTTTGGAGAAGGAAGGGAAAAAAACATGGTTTCTCGTGCATGCCAGGAAGAATAATGGGCTAATGAATAACCACTGACAGTTTCACTCAAGGGTGTACACGCTTCCAAAAAACTAGTGCGAGATTAGCGCTGATAGCATCATGTCTAGTGCTACTTGACTGCTGCCTTAACCCTTGTAGAGTTAACATCTTCACTCCCGCTGATTCACACAGTGCCTCCGAACGGACGTGGTCAATATACGTCTTTGGGGTCATGAGCCTTAAGGTCGCAAAGGTGCAGACTAATGTAAGTGTAGCCTCGGTGTGTAAAAGTCACTTAGTTCAGACTACCGGATATCTAGCGCAAAACCGTGAAGAACTTTGAATGGTCTAATGGCATCCAAGCAAAGCAAAAGAAATCTTCTTAATGCCTTATAAAGCTTATCTTTGAAAAATGTCTTACGTTCGTCAAAGACATTGGATACACAAATCTATTTATACCATACAATTGTTTTGTTTTCTGATGATAAGCACCTAATCCACCAGAAGGCTTGGTTCTGATGGATAGGCTTAATCTTTAATTAGATAGCTTTTAATTATGTTACTGATGTGAATTATTCACGTATTGATGAAGATATGATAAAGATATACCTAATGTTGAAAATGTATGACTATAACAAACACTTGCTGTGCATACTTCTTATCAGAAGAAAATATTGTCACGTAATACTTTCCTTCATGTGCAAAAATGCCTCTGCATGGTTGTTTTTTTTTTTTTGTAAAGGAGGTTTCAACAGATTTTCACGTGACACAAACATTGTTTCGGACCTTTGTTACTTCAAAGCTTCCATCGACATTGTATTCGTTTGGCTTATTACCATATTAAAGATATTCGTCCAAACTGGAAACGGAATAGTGCAAAAGATTGCAAAATATAGTTGGACCTAAACCTCAACGCAAAGGTGTTCAGTCTGCAACTTTGACTCCCACAACATATGGAGGAACCAAACACCATGTTAAGCTGCCGTTGAAAATCCAAACTCCAAGATAAAGCCTCACATAATGATTTGGTTCTGTGATGAAAAGAAAACTCTACACTGACTGACCATTCGCCTGGGGTAACCAAAACCTTACCCAGACGCAGAGCACATTCTCCAGTTAAACAACACGTGGCACCATATACATTCCTTCGCGCTGACAGAAATTTACAGGGTGCACAGGTTTTACATCTAAACACTTGAATTCTTACAACATGTGGTCAGCTGTCCGGGATAACCTTACATAGGTTCCCCTAACACCAGCAGGTGCGTCGTATCATCTCAGTACATCAATTTTGGTGTTACGAGCAATACGGTGACGCTTCTGTATGTAGGTGTTCCTACATACAGACATTAAGAATTTTTCCTTAATTGCTTTGTACGAAAGGGCACCGATTTAAAATCCTGTATAAGTATATTGCCGCATATACTATTGAATTCCTGTAAATGTAACAGGGCGATGAATCAGGATTTGTAAACTGAGATAATCTCACGGAGGGAAACAGCTTCCGGTCAGAGTTTGAAGCAGTCTAGTGTATACCATCTTTCACACGATTTTTCTTCTCGTATTTGCTTGCTTTACTTGGAAACTAGTTCATGTCACGTCTTAGTCTATTCTTCCTGTTTGTTGGCCTCCATTCAAGAATCTTATCACAGAAAATTGAACCAAAACGATTTTAATATTCTCTACAGTAGATTGGTTAGTTGTTTCCTATTATTTATGTGACCATGTAGTTGACGGCTGTTATATTTCAGAAGTTGTATCACAAAAATTAGGAGACCTTGTGGCAGTAAAATGAAATGCATATCATCCCCACGACCGTATAATTAAATGAAATTAGCGTTATTTCGAATACGCTATACACGCTGATGTTCTAAAGATCATGTTTTCACAGAAGTCCTTTATCAAAACAAGACAAAATCTATGTGTAGATCGCAGGAAGTACGTTAAAACATCCGGGGTAGATGTACAACTGCAACTCACATATATACATTTGGCAGGCAATTTATTTTAGTTGTTTTCTTTATTCTGTATGACATCCTGGACAGACGCGCAGGTTTGGGACCATTCAGGCATTCAGTGCACGTTAGTCTAAATGGCCCGAAACCCCGCCGTAGACTCAATAGTAACACTGGGATACATTTTATTTCATTGAATATCCCTAGATGCAGAATTCATTAAGTAAATTTCCCGCTGTTTTATGTTAGACCAAACACCTGCCTTGCTAATAAACATCTGCGTGCGCAGCATCTGACAAGTTAGATACAGCAGTGAGCGAGTGACCTGGGTACGTAACACTTACAACATAAACTGACACTTAATTGTTAAGTCGGTTTACTCGGTCTGTAAGCAAAGGCAGATACCCTGGACGTTCGCGCATGGCACGTACATTTACATTGATGTTCTACAGCTTATTTTAGTAAGAATCTAAACCGATAATAGGGCTTTCAATCCATTTGCTTATTTCAATTAAGTGGATAGAATGAACCATGGTATTTCTTCCCAAACTGAATAGACACTGTGGATTAAGAAATCGTTGCTTCTATATACTATATATGCAACATTTAAACGTTTTCTATATATTGGATGTATTTACAGTTAATGTAATTTTGCTGCTAACAACTGCTGCTTTAAATTCGAAACTGCTTTTGAAATATAATTTAGGCGCGTTTTCAAAATCTGCTCCATCTTTCAATATGAAACGTTTAAAGAGACTATACCTCCATAGAATTTCTCGTGACTATAATTGCGTTAGTGGTCCTGTATTTGTTAGAACTAATACAGTGTCTGCTGGATGTAATTCGTAATGGCCACTCAGTGTAAACAGTATGCTTTGAAGCGAAACATTTGTGACGTCATCATTGTCTAGTTGGCACGTGCAATGGAAAACTTTTGGAATATGCGACAATGCACTTCCTTGAGTAGTCTTTACGACCAATTTACCTGGCAAGTTTGAAGGTTTATCGGAAGAACGCTTTTGAAGGAAATCGAAGGACTGACATATGCACACACAGATTTCTCTCTTAAATTTAAATGGGGACCTAAGTGGTTGAGGGAGTTAGCACGCCAGCGCGGAGCAATGATCCATGAGTGCAAATCCAACTCATGCTGGCTTCCTTTCCGGCCGTACGTGGGAAGGTCTTCCAGCAACCTGCGGATGACAGTTCCCCCAAGCTCTGCCCGGTTTCCACCCACCATAATGATGACCGCCGTAGTATAAGTGAAATATTCTTGAGTACGGCGTAAAACACCAGTCAAATAAATAAATATATTTAAATTTCACCATAGGCGACTGTGAGGATAAGAAAGGGCGCATGTCATTGATAAGTCTCGTGAAAAGCTTACCACTACTGTATTATTTCTCCTGCTCATTAACTGCCACTTCTCTCTGACGCGCTTGTACACACATACAGAAAAGTGTCTGAAACAGTGCAGGTCTGTAAACGGTGGAGTTTAGTGTTTACAATCTGTGATAAGGGTTTGTGGTCATCCAGAGCATTAGAGCATTATCTAAGGCAGTGAGAAGACATACCCTGCTGTTCACAGACTATATCTGTCTTCAATCACAGTCAAGCAAATCAAGAGGTGCACCGGTTTTACCGAGCTCTAAATAACCATTAACTACTTCACTCTATATCCAGAGTTACCGAAACCTTGTCAGGAACCCACCATTCAAGCTGGCTTCAACACATCTTTTATATGGAGTACTCAATTAGTTGACTAATCATTTATTTATTTATTTGTTTCTTTGAATGATTTGATGATAGTCAGATTTATGGATAGAGGAAACCGGACTGCCCGGGATAAGCTGTCGCGATCAACATTCTGCAATAAAGATGCGGACCAACTAGCGAGGTGATTTCCAGCCTGCAAATACAAATCTCATGTGATTTAAGTCCAGACTGAAGTTTGATTGAAGTTCAAAACATGCTAGATCGGGAGTCGTTTGAAACATTATGACGATCTCGTAACCTTCCCTTTCAGGCCAATGGCTGATCAACCTTAAATGGCGCCCGCTTTAGGCCTTAGAGCCCCTGAGGTTGGAAGAGGAAAGATTCTTAATAGTGTCATGTTAATGAAGTTAACATTTGTTGCAAGTGCTCCCTAAAGATTTTACCAAAAGACCAGTTTATTTATTCTTAAAACTATGTGTAAAAATGGGTACTGTTGATTTTTACAGGATTCCAACTCTGTCCATGCACATGTCCTTAATGACATGTGCATGAATGTAATGAATGCACAAATGGTTTGTTTCGGTTTAACTGAGCTATTTACAGAAAATGTCTAGGGACCTTGTCTACGTACGGGACTCTTTTCATTTCCCCTTTTTTTAACGTGGGCTATAGACAGAGATGTTGCTCTGATGCATCTTATATCCCTAGCATGTCTACGTCGTCAAGTAATTTTGGCAATATTTGAATTGGTAACATTGAAAACACAGACAGAATGTTGCAGCTGTGATTCACACGTGTTTTGGGCATCTTGTTCATTTCAAGTTTTAAATATGATACCTGTCAACAACTGTTTCAATCAGTTGCATTACGTGACAATGAGATATTGTTTCAAAACGTACCTTGTTCGTATTAAATGTTATCGGTTCAAATCTAGTACCCGTTGATGTGCAAGAAATGAGAAACATTTATCGTTCGTGTTACGTTTTACCGTGCATTGTTGAAAGGAAAGGTATAAACGTACATGAGTGTTTCTGGAGAAATGCGATCGCCGAGTTTTGTCTTCACCACGTTGAGCACTGTATATATAGGCCTATATGCCAATCTCATACTCTGTTAGAGGTCACTTATAAATATACTTTAACTCCAGTTTTCTTCTCAAATGAAAATACACAGATCCATTTTCATGTCCTTATTTATTCTGGAGTTGCGCATCTTTTGCACTACAAGACCTACTGCGTGACTTCATCAGACAGTGTGTGTTTTTATAAGCTGACTGACATATAGTAAGAAGATAAAGAGTCATTCACAGAGCATGCTAAATATGGAACATAATCATAACCGTTTTCCCAGACGTTGCCTTTCTTTCCTGTCATCTGAATGCGCGCCGTATATTAACGCGTTTCATGCTTTTTGTTTACAAAGGGATGCAAAAACATCCTAATCTCCATCATGTCAACACTTGCAAGTTCACCTCCAGTCCACGAAAGGGCTAAATGATGCCACAACATTTCCAAAATATTGGCAAGCGATCTTGAGAGTTAGCTGAAAGACTGGGGTTTACTTGAAAGTTGTCCTACCTTATGTAAAGATGCTACGGTTCTGGGAAGATACTGATGTTTGCAAGCGATCTTAAAAGATCTCTTTACGTGTTTAAAAGTGATCCTTGGTATAACCATTTATCTGTATAAATTCTGCCAAGCAGCAACCACTTGCACCCTGGAACTATCCCTGAGCCAATTTTTTGTTTCTGTCTCCGCAAAAAAGTGGTTGTTTATTTGTCTGTTAGACGGATGGCCACATTTGGCGTACAGCAGGTGTTGTGTGTTTCAGTCTCATTAGGCCTGTCAGCGCGCTGAAGGCAAAATGTATGCATCTGTTCTGTATACTAATACGTGTATTTTCGGCGTTTGTCCATTCGAATTTACTTATGTCCGACTAGATAATGCCAAACGGTGCAACCCTTAGGGCGGAAAATATGCCCACACATATTTTTAGTCGCTGCATGAACATCACCTCTTGAGGTCCCTGGAGGATATCAGCGACCAAAAATAGGCATTTTGCTATACCAATGGAAGCCAGATAGAGAGTTAATGTTCGTTGAGCCACACAGGGTGGCGTGGATGCCGTCTCATGCGGCATGTAATATTATTTGTCTCACCTCTTCGCACCTCTATGGCGCTGTAGTTGTTGACTGTGGGAGCTTTATTGTTTAAGATCGTGAGGTGCATCTTTGAAATGCGCATGCGTGCCAGCTTGTGATCCACATAAGGTGTCTTACCTTTATATGCACTGTCAATAACATGATGATCGCAGTTTTAAGACAATCACCAAACTAACGACGTGGCTTTTGTTTTAACTCACATACTTTTTGTCAGAGTGTATGCTTTGCGATACCGTGCAAATTTTTACTACACCCAACATTTCATCTGAATCAGTTTCCACCTCGCCACTAAATAAGCATATACATGTACATTTGTCAGATAGGGATGTTGCTCGGTTTGATATGTGTGTCAAGGGATTCCCATGCACTGCTTGATTTGACCCACATTGCGCTGCAGTTTCGGTCAATTAGTAGCCTAATGATAGATGCATGAAGACTTAATGGTAATTATAATGAGAGATAATATCCCGCACTCACACACTGTACTTGCCGACCGATTATCTCTATCAAGTATAGGTTAAGGGGGCACTAATTATTCAGTTAGCGGTACTGGTATTTAGGTTTTTCATTTATATGAATTAATGATTATGGCTTAACGACACGTCGGAATTATTTGAGACATATCATATTGACCACCAATATGAAGATATGGTGAATGCGAGAATCGACACAATATGCCTTTTATGTGGGATGAAGATTGAATGAAGTGCTTTGGAATCTGTCCTATTATTTAACAGAGTCTTATGACATTGAAATTGTTCATTGTGGAGTAAATGAATGGCGATGACTTGGAAAGTAGAGTGATGAGACCTGTCGTACCTTATGCAAAGGTCACTTATCTAAGTGGAAGAAGCGATGGGAAACTGTGAGAGAGCCATGTGGAAGGCGGGTAAGGTTGAAATGGCAAGGGCCACGAAGCCACCTGTCGATGGCGTTGCATTATAGTGTTAACTCATACTCAAGCTTTGCGAACGCTGGTGCTATGGATTTTTGTTTTACTTTGTCAACCTCAGCTGAAAAAATTGAGAGTTTCCAAAACTGACGCCACGTACATCAGCATTAATTAATTCAATGGAATTGCTGGGAACAGGGATTCGCTTTTGTGTAGTTTGTCAAGTAGCTGGCGAGGTCTGATGTTCTGTCGGAGTCCTCCGCCTAGCCGTCATAAATATATGTAAAATAATGTCGAATATAACGTAAAGCTTCCAAAAATTTAGTTGCGGCAAGCAGCCCTAGGCCTATATATGGGAGAAGGTTGCTGCTATTCTTTTTGTTGTTTCCGTGGTTCTTGTTTTGTTGCTCACGTTTTTGTTGTTGCTGTCCTTTTTTTGCTGAGGATGGTGTCCTCTTGATCTTTATTTGGCCGCACTCTTGAAGTGCGCATGTGTCGCTCATTGTGACAACACGTTGGTCATTTTTGCTTTTTACCTCAGTACATGCTAATTGTTTTCCAAACTTTAAACATCCTGTAAATGTCAGTGGCATCCTGTTATCACACAAGCAGGCACATGAGATTGTAGAGGTAAACGTCTGCATTTTACATTTGACATATGCTTCTAATAGATGCTTGAGTTATTTACTGTACAGCAATTCCTGACAGTTTAAAGTGACTGCAACCACATCTAACGGCTCCCAAGCCTTATGTAAGAAAGTCTTGCGCAGCAATCCGGTATACAATCTAATATACAAACACCACGGCTAGTTATCCCTGAAATGATTGCGTTTCTAGTTTGTTTGTTTTTTTCGCTGTGGCTATACAGCGTCTATTTGTGATATATATGCAGGTTACGTAGGTGGCCGCAACAGTATATGCGAAAAGCCTGCTTATCAGCTTTATATATAACAAAACAACTCTGCGTTCAGAAAACGATTTCTGTGCCGTATCACGGCAAGTGCTTGGAGCCAGTCTAGTGACGGACGGGGAAAACAACCTTTTTTTTACAGCTTATCGCGATATGTGAAGCGTAATTGCGCCTGCGTCAAAACAAAGCTCTTTTGATCTATAAATCTCTGTGTAGCTAGGGGCCTGTGTGTACGGTCTGCATGTTTCGTGGCGTTCGCCCAAAAACGGTTGTCAACAACTTGATTGAATGGTGATTTACAAGGTTCTGGCAACATCCCAGATGGTTTATTTTCTGTATCAGGCGTGGGTCGTAATGTTTGTGTTTACGTCACCGTCTCAGAGTCAGGCGTAACAGGATAGTGTAATGGCTCGGGATGAAGCAGATGAGTCTCACAAAGTCTTACCATTAATCTTAAATCACAGTAACCTTTGTTATAATAATGTACGTTTAGCTCGCAGGTTATTATTCGAGTCACTTGAATGTAGTGTACTCAAGAATTGGTATATATATATATATATATATATATATATATATATATATACACATGTATATGAACATACGATATTGATATGGGCAAAAGTTAGCATACTACAGTGGTTCTATGCAATTATATAATATACGTGTATACATAAATTTACTCAAATAATACATCCCATCATAATGCTGGCCGAATTCGTATAAGCGAAATAGTCTTGAGTACGGCGTGAAATACCAATCAAAATCAAATAATAACATATGTAGTATATGAATAAATTTTAAAAAATATATTAGAACATTGCTAGTTAAAAAGATATATAGACCATACTATTATCTGTTCTTAAAATTAGTATCTGACATGCAGTTTGATGAAACGTTCCACCAGTCACATCTGTACCAGTATGAGACAGCTCTGGCAGCTTCTGATACAGGCAGAAAGAAGTGCAACTTATCCTGCATTTTCTATGGTGTTTGTTATGCCCCGAGAAAGTACTTGTATCACTCCAGTGAAGCTTTTATTGCGCTATTTTCCTATCAGAAATGGTTCGATAACCGGCGTGGAGAAGAATAAACGAAATGGAATAAAACAGTTAAGATATATGTTTACAGGCATGCTGCAGACCTAGGCGATTGTCCACACATGTATGTATAGACATTGGGTATTGGGTGTAAATGGAGGCACATACGGCCAGCATTTATGATGTATTTATCTTTTTTTTACCGTTGGGATTGTGCGTTCGAATCCAGCCCTCTTTGGTTTGCATGTATACGCCTGGCGAGGTGCGTAGGTTTTGGCTGAGCTATGCCATTATTCCTTCACTTGGATATCTTTCTGCTGCCACATAATTGAAATATCTGGAGTAATATACAAATAAAAAATAATAAAAATTGAATGAATTAATTTATTATGATAATAAAAAAAATTATTTTATGAAAATTATAATATTTTTTTCCTTCACAGCTTTGGTTGTCCGATACCTGACAAGACGTTTTATTGGAGACTATGATTCCAGAAGTGGTTAGTATGCATTTAAGCGCTTGTACATTATTAGGTTACATCTATTTAACCTTGATCAAGTTCTCTACACAGTTTACATCCCTTATGATCACCCGAGATCACGTGTTCGAATGTAGCTCTGGTTGGCTTTTTGGGGGCTTTTTCAGGAGATTGCTCGAGTAACTGATGAGTTACCGATGTGGGCACTGGGAAACCTTCCCAAACCACATTTTATCTCCAGAATAAATAAGGGAAAGGGTTCATTAATATGCCACATTGGAAGTATTTCATTTGCGTGACATCATTAAATTTATAAAATGAACACCTGGATCCAAAATTTTGACAGTTCTCATAGAAGAAAAAATATTCTCGAATAAATCGTAAAACCCCAATGAAGTAAATAAATGATTTGCACATGGAAGCATATAGAGGAGATCTCGCTACCTTTCTAATACAGGGCAGGGTAGCGAAGTAGCGACGCTAGGTAACGAGGTAAGGTAGCGAGGCAGCGAAGCTAGGTAACGAGGTAACGAGGCAGCAAAACAAGGTAGCGAGGTAGCGAAGCGACGTAACGACGTAGCGAGGCAGCGAAGCGAGGTAACGACGTAGCGAAGCGAGATAACACGTAGCGAGGCAGCGAAACGAGGTAACGACGTAGCGAGGCAGCGAAACGAGGTAACGACGTAGTGAGGCAGCGAAGCGAGATAACGACGTAGCGAGGCAGCGAAGCGAGGTAGCGGCGTAACGAGGCAGCAAAGCAAGGTAGTAAAACAAGGTAGCGAGATAGCGAGATGTCCTCTGTGCATCATTAGCTTTATATATATTTAAAGAAAACAAAAGGAAGCCCGTCTATGCGAGGATCTGATATTTCATAGCCAATGACAGGTTTTGAAATTTGTGGGATATTTGACAGAACGAATGTTTGGCTCTTTTCTCTCAAAAAAAAAATAATGTTTGAATGTAATTTTGCTACTGCAGTATATTATTCTGTTAAATATAACATACATATCTCATTCAACTTACAGAATGTATTAGACTAACAGGATATTATGTTGAATATGACACAGTTTTATGTTATATTGACAAAATACATCCTAGTATCACTCTAACAAAAAACTTTCTGTTAAAGTTAACAGAATAATTTTTTGATTGTATGTACATGTTACCATACATCATGTACCCGATATATATAATTTCAGCTTGTATATAGACATATGAAAACGCTTAGGTTCAGCTACAACTTACCTTTAAAACTTTGCTCTTAGAACACTTTGACCTTTTTGTCCTATACAGTTCTATAGTTTGACCTTATGAGGTCGTGACAATTTAAAACGAATACAGAAAATTGATCGTAACTGGCGGGGTTTATGGGTTAATCGACATGGCGACTTTTTTTCCACAGAGGCTATCTATTCACATCATACAACGATAGACGGTAAAGATGTCATTCTGCACGTCATGGATACAACATGGCGGGTAAGTGTTTGTGGGTACGTCCATGTAAAACATATAGATGAATGGATGACATTTTGTTTTGAAGCATGCGTTGTACATCATTATCTTATCAGATATTCCCCCAAATGTACATGCATTTTATATGTTTATATGGTTCTGTTGATAAATAGGAAGTCATGTGAACCCGTTATCTGTTATTCTCTCATGCTCTTTATGTGGAAATGCCAGCTAGGTGCGTTGGAGATACCTTATTTGTATCCATGTGTAGCTACTAGTGACTTACCGTATGTGACAAGTGTATTAAGTGTTACATCTAAATGATTTCATTGTAACATATGACAGCATAGGCCTAGGGCTTTCTTAAAAACTTATACTTCAGTTTTCGACAAAATATGTTGAGGACCCATCTTGGTTTTAAGCTTTTTTTTGTTGATGTAGGCCTATTATATGAGAACACATGTGAATGTTAAACTCGATGTTATTTTACACTAATTTCTGTATTGTTAGTTTCTGGAAAGTCACTAACATCTGCTGAAATAACCTAAAAGAAACTACGTACCGGAGGTTTTTGGCCAAGCAGCCATCATCTCAATTTCATTTCAATTTTTGATATTATTTTAGAATAGCGCAAATAATTACTTTGACAAAATATCAGCCTCGCTTTGCATTCAAAATCGGAAATAAAATTCCTAAAATTTTTAAAGTGGGTCGCATTACAACCTTTTCATATTTTATAACTATAAATAGGACAGGTACCAGTCTGATGTTTACTGAAATGTTCTTGGTAAATAAAGAAAGTTTGACTGGATTAGCGAATGTGGACTTTTTTTACCAAAAATCTCAGGTATAGCGTCTTAATAATCTGCATGAGCAAGGGAAAACAAAAACGATGCGTAAATAATGTTTTTAAACAAAAAGGGCTTAATCTCGATGTAATTTTCTATAGTTTCTTGTGAACAGTTTACTGGATATAAAAGAAACACAGGCCGCCTAGTGAATGCAGAAAAGAATATGACTGGGTGTGTTCTAACGGATTCCCTGGTATTCTTCATTACCTTTTCAGTCTAAACAAAAGGGGAGAAAGACTCATACAAGATCACGCGGGCAATTGTTTAACTTTTGATCACATGTCTTCCCACTCCCCGCCCAGATTCTATGGAGCTTCTGTTTACCATTCCAGAGTGGGGAAAAGGATTTCCAGCGGGAACAGATCCGTTGGGGAGATGGGTTCCTCTTGGTTTACGACATCACTAACCGGACTAGTTTTGAGGCGGTAAAGACTCTGCTAGAGGAGATAAGAGATGTTCGGAAGCATACCAGGGTTCCCGTGGCCATTATCGGCAACAAGTGCGATTTGTTACACAGACGGGTGGTAGACGAACAGGAAGGTGGCCAGTTCTCGGAGCAGATGAACTGTCTATTCCTGGAAACTTCTGCCAGTGAGAGTATGGACACGGTCACGAACGCTTTCAATATGGTGTATCGGGACATCAAAATCATTCACCGCAAAATAGAAAAACTGAAACGCTTCATGCAAAAGCCGGCGGTGTCGGCCAGACTGCACCTCAGACAGTCCCTGAAAATGTTCACGGAAAAACACTTGCGTGACAGAACGTCAACTATTTGACACATGTGTGACAGAAAGTCAACTATTTGACACGTGTGATAGAAAATCAGCTGTTTGACATATGCGTGACAGAAACTCAACTATTTGACATACGCGTGACAAAAAGTCAACTATTTGACCCATACGTGAGAGAACGTGATAGATAAATGACACGAGTGTGATAGAAAGTCAGCTACGTGACATACATGTGGCAGAAAGTCAGTGGTTTCAAACATCCGTGACAGAACGTTAGTTATTTGACACATGTGTGATAGGTCGAAGCTATATGATGCCTGTCTACATAGAAAGTCAGCTATTTGTTATCTATGTGATATAACGAAACTGTACATCACCTGTCTAACAGAACGTCAACTATTTGACGTGCATCTGTCTGAAAGACTGCCCGGCATGTGAAGCACAGAACTGAACATTATGTATACTTATACATTTAAATTTAGGCCTATATGTGGTTCAGAAATGCCTGGCCTGTCGAATATGAAATACCAGTTAATATTTCCAGTGCTTATTTATATATAAAACGATATATTCGTATGTATTTCAATGTTTTCTCATGTACAGTAGTGATTGACAGCATGTGCCTTAAATCCAGCAGGGGTCTCTGTGGCCTTAGTGTTAGATAACTGTTGGTTCAAGTACAGCTCATGCAGACTTTCCCTCAGTTCGTACATGTTATGGTCTGGCAGCAACCTGTGCTCTTGAGTTTTCCCCAAATTCTACCCGGTTTCTCCCCACTATTATGCTGGCCGCCGTGCTGTAAGTGAAATATTCTTGAGTATGGCGTAAGTGAAATATTCTTGAGTACGGCGTAAAACACTATCAAATATTAAATTAAATCCAGCAGGCCCTTGTTCAATCCCTATAGCAGGTACCACTCATGAAAACGGTACGTATGGCTTCTAAGCTTGGTGTTCGACAACACCGGGATTGGTTGACTTAGTATCGTATCTGCAAACCATGACACCTCCTTGTCAAGTACCTGACCTACCCACACGTCATAAAGCGAGCGAGTGGTGGATTCGAACACTCAACCGCGGCGATCAAGGGCTATTCGTCTTCCAACTTGTGAAGACGTGTCGTTCAGCGGAGGCACCTTAAACCACAAAACTGGCGAGACCAGGTACAACCCACAAGAGTCATCCTAAAATCGCCAGTAGATTCAATGAGTAAGCTATATCCGACATGTGCGTACTTAGACATGCCTTAAAATATAAGCCCAAAAATCCCTCCATCCCCATCCACCACCTGTTTTTCTCTCGTCTCTACTTAAACAAGGTGGCTTATATGGGAATGTTGTCTTGTCTGTGAAAAAAAAGGTTTTGAAAGGGTAATTTCGAGGAATTGACCATAACGTCCATTTTGCACAGCAAAGGGTTTCCACAACAAAGGAAGGCAATCAACAGGTTGTTATCCAGACGGCGAAAGGGTGTACATGACAACCCTCGTTTCCCCGGCGCTATAGTGCTTACACTCAGGCAGTACATGTAATTCTGAATAGTGAGATCCCCATCTTGACGACTTCATACTTCAACATTCATGTAAAATAGTTCGTAATCTTGGGACCTGATACTAGCTGCAAGAAAATAATATATGATCGCGAATGCAAACGGTTTTGAATACAACACAAAGGAAATTGACAACAGAGTTTACTTCTATTTTTTTCTGAATGTATTTCAGCTGATATATAACATGGGCTACAGGTATGGTTGATAGCTCGATTTGGCCCAACTAAGTTATTGTTATAGTCAGACCAGTTGTTTTCATTGTCTGTGGTTTTATCCAGCACATGCACATTAAACAGATCCAACTACATAAATGTTAGTTTACACAAAGTACACTGACGTTAATTTTCGTCAATAATCATCGCTTAATTAGTACCAAACTGACGTCTGCCATGCACCAGTATTTCCTCGGCCGTTGCACTTCAATCGCACTATTCCGAACAAAGTTTCCCAGGTAATGCATTGCAAGAAAATTCACAAATTCGTTTCATCTTTTTCTTTTCGAAGTTCTTTAAAGGCCTCTGCAAAGCAAATTCGAAAAAAAAAAACATTCGAAAAAATAATATTTACAAAGCTTATTGTAAGCTAGGGTTGGTCTATCGCTGTGCTAAATGCAACAGGCCTCGCCTCTCTTTTACACTGGGAACCAAATCCTTCCAGGTTCATTCGCACAGTGGAGGTCCTTGGGGTTAAAATTTGAAATACGACTTTAGAGCTGATTATTGGGCCCTGGAAATTAAAATTGTGACCACCTCAACAATGTTACATGAAGAAACACTAAGCACGTTTAAAGTTGCAGTAGGCCTTCCAAAATGGGGGTTCCCTCAGCCTTGGAGAGTCAGTGAGCCTTGTAACCGTGCGTTTGGTACAGCTACGATGTTTACGCCTGACAAAGACTAACACCTGTATAGGTTGACAAGTCCCGGGACTTATACAGGTATTGTACATGTACATGCTGCCCATATACATGTACAATACCTAAAATAGGGGCATCCGTGCTCGAAGGAGTTAGCGCGCCAGCACAGTGCAATGACCCATGTGCCTGTCACCAATACGATTTGCTGTGAGTTCAAGTTCAGCTCATGGCTTCCTCTCCAGCCAAAAGTGGGAAGGTCTGCCAGCAACCTGCAGATGGTCAGGGGTTTCCTCATGCTTTGCTCGGTTTCCATTATGCTGGCCGCCATCGTATAAGCAAAATATTCTTGAGCACAGCATAAAATAACAATCAAATTAATAATACTTAAAATAATGTGGCTTATATAGCTTAAAGTACCACTAACTGCTGAGAATCCACGGACATCAATTATTTTTTTATTTCCATCCTGATATCGCATTTATTGCAAGCCTAGATATACCCATCTTTTCTTCTGAGACGACAATTTTTTAAACTGCTCATACATTTGTGGAACAATCCGCCAGAATATTTCCAGATTTCTCAACATGGTTTAGTAATTCTCTATCATTCTTTATAGGTCATCATTTTCCCCAAAAGACGGTTTTGTGGAGTTCATCGTAAGATGATGGTCATTAACGCATTCATTATTAATTCCAAAGCACTTAAGTTCTCTGTGGTGATTGTTGAAAATATCCTTATTCTTCTTGTAACACCAACATCTGATGGTCAGCTAGAATGTACAAACCACCAACATCTGATGGTCAGCTAGAAATTACAAACCACCAACATCTGATTGTCAGCTAGAAAGTATAAACCACCAACATCTGACGGTCAACAAGAATGTACAAACCACCACCATCTGATTGTCAGCTAGAATGTACAAACCACCAACATCTGATGGTCAGCTAGAAATTACAAACCACCAACATCTGATTGTCAGCTAGAATGTACAAACCACCAACATCTGACGGTCAACAAGAATGTACAAACCACCACCATCTGATTGTCAGCTAGAATGAGCAAACCACCAACATCTGATGGTCAGCTAGAATGTACAAACCACCAACATCTGATTGTCAGATACAATGTAAACACCACCAACATCTGACGGTCAGCTAGAATGCACATGTCCAAAACCACCACCATCTGATGGTCAGCTAGACTGTACAAACCATCAACATCTGATTGCCAGATACAATGTACAAACCACCAACATCTGATGGTCAACTGGAATGTACAAACCACCAACATCTGACAGTCAACTAGAATGCACATGTGCAAAACCACCAACATCTGATGGTCAGCGAGAATGTATAAACCATCAACATCTGATTGTCAGCTGGAATGTACAAACCACCACCATCTGATGGTCAGCTATAATGTACAAACCACCACCATCCGATGGTCAGCTAGAATGTACAAACCACCAACATCTGATGGTCAGCTAGAATGTACAAACCATCAACATCTGATTGTCAGCTGAAATGTACAAACCACCACCATCCGATGGTCAACTAGAATGTACAAACCACCAACATCTAATGGTCAGCTAGAATATATAAACCACCAACATCTGACAGTGAAATAGAATGCACATGTCCAAAACCACCACCATCTGATGGTCAGCGAAATGTACAAACCATCAACATCTGATTGTCAGATACAATGTACAAACCACCAACATCTGATGGTCAACTGGAATGTACAAACCACCAACATCTGACAGTCAACTAGAATGCACATGTGCAAAACCACCAACATCTGATGGTCAGCGAGAATGTACAAACCATCAACATCTGATTGTCAGCTGAAATGTACAAACCACCACCATCTGATGGTCAGCTAGAATGAACAAAACCACCAACATCTGATTGTCAGCTAGAATGTACAAACCACCAACATCTGATTGTCAGATACAATGTAAACACCACCAACATCTGACGGTCAACTAGAATGCACATGTCCAAAACCATCACCATCTGATGGTCAGCTAGAATGTACAAACCATCAACATCTGATTGTCAGATCCAATGTACAAACCACCAACATCTGATGGTCAACTGGAATGTACAAACCACCAACATCTGACAGTCAACTAGAATGCACATGTGCAAAACCACCAACATCTGATGGTCAGCGAAATGTACAAACCATCAACATCTGATTGTCAGCTGAAATGTACAAACCACCAACATCTGATGGTCAGCTATAATGTACAAACCACCACCATCCGATGGTCAGCTAGAATGTACAAACCACCAACATCTGATGGTCAGTTAGAATGTATAAACCATCAACATCTGATTGTCAGCTGAAATGTACAAACGACCACCATCTGATGGTCAGCTAGAATGTACAAACCACCACCATGCGATGGTCAACTAGAATGTACAAACCACCAACATCTGATGGTCAGCTAGAATGTATAAGCCACCAACATCTGCCAGTCAACTAGAATGCACATGTCCAAAACCACCACCATCTGATGGTCAGCTAGAATGTACAAACAATCAACATCTGATTGTCAGATACAATGTACAAACCACTAACATCTAATGGTCAACTGGAATGTACAAACCACCAACATCTGACAGTCAACTAGAATGCACATGTACAAAACCACCAACATCTGATGGTCAGCTAGAATGTACAAACCACCAACATCTGACAGTCAACTAGAATGCACATGTACAAAACCACCAACATCTGATGGTCAGCTAGAATGAACAAACCACCAACATCTGATGGTCAGCTAGAATGTACAAACCACCAACATCTGATTGTCAGATACAATGTAAACACCACCAACATCTGACGGTCAACTAGAATGCACGTGTCCAAAACCACCACCATCTGATGGTCAGCGAAATGTACAAACCATCAACATCTGATTGTCAGCTGAAATGTACAAACCACCAACATCTGATGGTCAGCTATAATGTACAAACCACCACCATCCGATGGTCAGCTAGAATGTACAAACCACCAACATCTGATGGTCAGTTAGAATGTATAAACCATCAACATCTGATTGTCAGCTGAAATGTACAAACGACCACCATCTGATGGTCAGCTAGAATGTACAAACCACCACCATCCGATGGTCAACTAGAATGTACAAACCACCAACATCTGATGGTCAGCTAGAATGTATAAGCCACCAACATCTGCCAGTCAACTAGAATGCACATGTCCAAAACCACCACCATCTGATGGTCAGCTAGAATGTACAAACAATCAACATCTGATTGTCAGATACAATGTGCAAACCACCAACATCTGATGGTCAACTGGAATGTACAAACCACCAACATCTGACAGTCAACTAGAATGCACATGTACAAAACCACCAACATCTGATGGTCAGCTAGAATGTACAAACCACCAACATCTGACAGTCAACTAGAATGCACATGTACAAAACCACCAACATCTGATGGTCAGCTAGAATGAACAAACCACCAACATCTGATGGTCAGCTAGAATGTACAAACCACCAACATCTGATTGTCAGATACAATGTAAACACCACCAACATCTGACGGTCAACTAGAATGCACGTGTCCAAAACCACCACCATCTGATGGTCAGCTAGAATGTACAAACCATCAACATCTGATTGTCAGATACAATGTACAAACCACCAACATCTGATGGTCAGCTAGAATGTACAAACCACCACCATCTGATGGTCAACTAGAATGTACAAACCACCAACATCTGATGGTCAGCTAGAATGTATAAACCACCAACATCTGACAGTCAACTAGAATGCACATGTACAAAACCACCAACATCTGATTGTCAGCTAGAATGTACAAACCACCAACATCTGATGGTCAGATGGAATGTACAAACCACCAACATCTGATTGTCAGCTAGAATGTACAAACCACCAACATCTGATGGTGAGCTAGAATGTACAAACCACCAACATCTGATGGTCAGCTAGGGTGTACAACCCACCAACATCTGATGGTCAGCTAGAAAGTACAAACCACCAACATCTGATGAGAAATCTAAATTTCAACTGGATTCTCATTTTATGCAACACCAGCTTTCTTATTTAACAAAATGTACCCAACGCATGAATTTCCCTTTATTACAAGTTGATTTGTAAAAATGAACACTGCATTGAAACTGAGGGAATTGGCATTACAGTAAACTGAGTTGACATAGACCATTTTCAGCATTTCTTAATACATCTTCATCTTTTTTTTTTTTTTTTTTTTTGGTTTAACTGTACTTCCATGAAAAAGGCAGCAAATCAGGAGAAGCGAGAAGTTAACATCTTTCTCCGCATCATGCTTACGATACGTGTAAATACTGATATCAAAATAATAGTCTTGTTTCAGGAATATAAGGTAACAGAAAATAGTGAATGAACTGAATCAATGTAAAGGACATAAGCATACAAGCTTAAGAAAAAAAAAAAACAAAAAAAACAGAAGAGTTCAGCAACTTCAACTTTTGGCACCTTTCTTCTGAGTAGCACTTTTAATAAGTAAGTGATTGCCAACTAGAATTTAAGATCAGCATCAACATAGCCAGAGTCTTAAACATTTATATTTACATTAAATTTACTTGTTCACGTTCAAGCATGTACATATGCCAAGTAGTCAAGTGTAATTACATGCATTCTGATCAAATTTGTCTGAGGTTCTTCATCATGGATTACACACGAGTGGAATCTTCATCATGGATTACACACCAGTGGAATCTTCATCATGGATTACACACGAGTGGAATCTTCATCATGGATTACACACGAGCGGAATCTTCGTCATGGATTACACACGAGTGGAATCTTCATCATGGATTACACACCAGTGGAATCTTCATCATGGATTACACACCAGTGGAATCTTCGTTATGGATTACACACGAGTGGAATCTTCATCATGGACTCTGACTATGTTGAACAGGGCACAGCGTACTCTGTAACATGCCATTCCTTCAGGGAGGCAGACAGTTCAGCACAAGTCTTTTTTTCACACATAAACACAGTTTGGAATTGGCTACAGGAAGGTAGGAAACACAAAGACATAACTGGTGGCCAGCTGTACAAACAGTTGCGCAGTAATTACCTCCCCTTTCACCTTACAAATAGCATAACCTTCACTCAACATTTAGCACTTACAATGAATACTAGCCTTACATGTACGTATACAATGTATTTGTTTTCAGTACAATAATTCATTGTTGATTAACTAATTACAAATTCTGGTTTTGGTAAAGTTTGGGAAAAAAAATCAGGATCAAACTATAGTCCCAAAGCCAATCAAAATAATTCTAACTTAACACCAGAACTGTTGGTTAAATGTTTTACCTGACAAGTTGACTGCCTAAGACTAGGACTAAGACTGCATACAGGATTCCCACAGGTAAGAAGGATATTTTCTAACTGACCACTTTAAACAGTATCTTGTTCAATCCAGACAATGTGCTGGAGAAACTCACATTCTCTTATGACTGTACCAAGAGCCTGACTACATACCAACGGGCAGGCCCAAATTGTTTTTATTATTATTTTTTTTTTTGAACCACTTTGTTAAAGAAAATTGAGAAAATCTGACATTTCAAAACAATGAGTTTTGAAGTTCTGTGTAGGTCCTTGAAAATCAAGGACTTTTTAACAATCTGAAGGACCTGTGAGAATCCTCTGAAACTAACATGAATTTACTTTCTGTTGGAACATGTTTGAAACCAAGAATCTTTGAAACCAACTAAGTAGCCTCACTCAGTTGTGCTATTAAATACCAATGACAATTCATTCTTCACTGCTGTGTGACCTGTGCCCCCACCCAACCAGAAGAAAGAGAATATAGCAGGGCATGGTTAATCCAGATAGCCCAGGGGTCAGGTAGATATGATGCCTGGTGAAGGGACAAGCATGTGTCTTGTTGCTGAAGAGGTGTGAACACTAGGATGCTGAGGTGGCTTGTTGGGCAGCTTGCCTCCGTTTCACGTCCCAATTATATACACGTGCCATATCTGGGCAAGCGGTCAAGGGCAATAGCACTCATATCACATGTCTCAAATATAGGATCAAATCTCAATGACGGTTTATGCCTTACTAAGCTAAATATTTTTACCAATACAACTGCAGACTGGCTTGTTTGAGGGAACCTGGAGGAAATCACGTCTACTTGTAAAATCGTTTTTTTTTCCCTCTTAGAATTCGGCCAAAAGGTTGCATTTTTAGAGGCATATGAAGGTCAAAAAGCTATGCTTTTGGTGTTTAAACTTACACTTTTCCACACTAACGTTCTAAAAAATACCTTGCAACACCTTTTAAAGAGAACCTCAGAAACTTTTAGAAGTAACTTAGTCATGAAAATTTTTGTACATCAAATACAGTAATTACCTGACATAAAGCTGCAGCTAACAATAAAAAAAGATCTCATGAACTCAAAAGTGTAGCACTTTAGAACACTTGGCCACTATGCAGGATCATTCTTTACATATCATAAAACAATACCATAGACTACCTGAATTTACAAGCAAATGCATTGAAGAGCAGATAGAGGAAGCTGGAGGCATAATCAATCCAGAAATTATGCATGGTTCCAGTTTACTTAAAAATGCATGACACAGTTGTCTCCCTTGAATCTAAACTCGAAAAATATAGCCTACCCAAGCCACTTTCATTTAAACCTCATAAGTCATATTTTAAGTCATTTTTTTGCGAAAGGCGTCTGTAAAATGTTATAGTTAGCAGAAATATCTCTTATGACGTTTTGTGAAAGTTGGTCCAGTACATTATAAATGATCGCAAATGTCTGACAATTCTTTCTTCAAATATCTTTCTTCTGCTTCAGTGAACAGAGCATATTTATAAATATGTCAGGCTTCCATTATACCATGAGGTCCAAAATACTCACCATACAAAAATTGCAAGCCATATTTACCAATACCTTATCACAGCCTTTATGAAGTTTACATCATTTTTGTGTTTGCTTTTTTTAAATTTTAACCCTACCTTCATAGATACAGTCATAGCGGAAGTGACAGTCATACTGGTAAAAGAAAAAAAAACCTGACGAGCTCAGATAAAATCTGATCCATACTATAAAAAGGATACTGACTTCTAGCGTGGTGGTTTGATCTCGTATGAAGCCCAGGTCATCTTCTACCTGAGCTAAACTTCTACTCGCTGCATCGTAATTTTTCTCTAACAATTTTTCTGCATCATCTAAATTGTATTCCAACATCACATTGGCCTGAAAACAAAACAAGAAATGATACTGGTCTTGACTATACCTAACACAAAGCACATTTATATCTACATTTACATAAGGATCTGAATGAAGAAAGTATAAAGACATATTTTTGTAGTATACAATTACTCAAAACACCTGGAAGAGCAGCTAGTCAAGTATTACAGTATACAGTACATTCAATTGTAAAAATAATATTTTGTTTCTTCTTCTTCTCAAGATATAAGAGGAGAGTTTTTCTTTAAACGTCCAACTTACCCCAAGCCAGAGACAGACTTTTTCTGTGGGAGGTATCCTAGCCTTAGCATACAGCTGGTCTGACAATAGAAACCTAGTCTCTAATGGCTCTGTCGAGTCCTGAAATTACAAGATTTATCCTGAAATTACAAGATTTATCCCTGAAATTACAAGATTTATCTGTTTTCTTGCTGCTTAATAATCAGGAAAACCTACATCTTCTTACAAGGAAACTAAGAATTATTAGAGAAAAAGAAAAAAATCTTTCTGCGCACAGTAACATACCACTGCCTCCTCTATAACAAATAGAACAGAATATCAATGAAACTTAAAATTCAAAACTTCAAAGAATTTCCTAGTTGATGGGTCTTCATCATTTCAATTTGAATTCACCGACAAAAAAAAAAAAAAAACTATTGAAACTTCACTGGATATTACACTACAAATTAGGATGCAAAAACCAAAACTAGTGTTCCAAAACTTCCTGAGATAAATCACAGAATCCTAAGTTTGTGGTTTTATGTAAACTGAATTTTTGAATTAATGCTGAAAAGAACATATAAATGAACATAGAGACAGACACAGAGATGCACACAGCCTGTCCACATTAACACAGTATTATTATCTTAGATCTAACATTTACCTGTGAATATTCATTTATCATAAGTAATGTATAAAGCAAACAATACCTTAAGTAACTTTGCAAATTTACCAAAAGTATTAATTATCAGACAAAGAGACTCACCTTCTTGCTTTGAAGATGTTTAACAATATCTAATGAAGTTTTTATGTCTGGCAGCTGAGTTTTTAACCTGGAAAACAAATAAATCAATCAGTCTTAAGTTGGTATTAAAGAGGTGTGCACAATAATTAATAAACACCACACATTAATTTTCCCATTAAATAGAAAAGCACTAAATAACGTATAAATGAAGTACTTAAATGTATTTTTGAAGCATCTGGCAAACAGTTTTTTATTTGTTTACCATATTTCACCTTCAGTTTGATCTGTAAAAAAAGCACTTTCAGAAGAACATAAAGGTCTAAAATGTTACCTTTGAAGCCAAAGCTTCAGTTTTACTGAAAACGAGTAAATCAAATAAAAAACAAAAAAAAAATAAAAAATTTCTGAAATAGTCCAATGGATGAATCAATAAAATCTAGTGTTATCTAGGGCTCAATTTACCTGGACTTCTTCGTGTTGAGGTTGTACTCCATGAACTTGTATTTACTGTGCTGCTCATCCAGTCTCTTCAAAACACCTTCTGTAGACTCATTATTCTCACTCTGTTTCATGAAAGCATCCACATCTTCCTACAATGGAATTACATACATGTTGTACAATTCTTAAAACCATCCTTATTTCCAATCAATATTCATTAAATTCAGTACCTAAAGCCCTGAAGATTAGTAATTCTTAAGGCCCCTCCTGAACCTGTCATGAAACTTCAACAAAATTAAACATATGGCATGGACAATAAGGATGAACTGATAAAATAGCCGACAAACGGGCCCATGTGACTAAGATTCAACTGAAGATTAACTTGACTAAAGTCAGCCAAGCAGATTATGCAACACTGCACAAACAAAAACATCCCAAATATGACAAGCTCGTAGGACTCTTGTCGTCATGCTTTAAATTAAATCTGAATGTTAAAATTTGGCCCCTTGGTGCTGGAAAGACTGCAAAGTTTGTCTGACAGAGTGTCAAATTACTAAAAAACGAATGAACAAGAGTACGTATATAGGGTGGCCATAAAAAAATGGGCTGTACTTTGATGTCGCATTGCTCCATTATCCTTTCTTCAAACCCTTTCAAACTTTAGACATTCCAATGGCATGATTTTGCTAATATACTGACCAATTTTCAAGGTCATAGCTTGAGTAGTCTGTACACAGGGTTAAAATGAAAACATAGCCTCAAAAACGCACGTTCCAGTGACCCACACTGCATCACCTGTCAGGTGTCATGAGTAGAGCGCGCCCTGCACCTGTGTGACATGTATCAAGGACTGCTGGAAAAAAATTACTCTTAAGGAGATTCAGGACTCGATCAATTCATGGAAGAAATATTTGTGCCCTCTCTACCGAGAAGATGGAGGACCAATTGATCACCTTTTCATGTAAAGCCAGGTAGAACATCCTTTTGAAATGTCCAGAACATGCATTTTTGACTCTGCTTTGATTTTGGTCCCATGAACAGAAATCTTAAAAGGATGAAATTGAAATTTGGTCTGTATACTCAGGACATAATGGCTTATGAGTGTGTAAATTTTTAGAAGCTGACGTAAGAGGGTTTCGGAGATACTGAGTGTCAAAGTACGGCCCATTTTTTTATGCTCACCTCATATATTTAATGGACTTTTAGGCCGTGTTTAAGAATGGTGGGCAGAGCCCTGAGGAACCAATGACCATCCACAGGTTGCTAGCACACCTTCCCATGCACGGTGGAAGCGAAAGCCAGCAAGAGCAGGACTTAATCTCACAGCAACCACACTGGTGAGAGGCTCCTGGGTCATTGTGCTGCCCAAACCATAACCACACCCTAATCAATTAGCAAGGCCTACATGTAGGTCTTGAAGTTTCATATTAGTACAGCAGATATCAAAATCACCACAATAAATCAACAGATTTAAGAAAAGGAACATTCACTGCTGTTTACAAGATCAATAAGTCTTCGCCTGATCAAGTTCACTGGCAGGCACAAACACTTTGGTCAAATTTAATAGAAGGCAATCTGTCAAGTTTACTTTCAGCACACGGGGGGCGTTCGGGACAAAAAAAAAAAAAAAAAAAAGAGGTGACCAGCGCATTTTTATGCTTCCCATCTTTGCCTACACACTCGTTATTTTGTTGGGGTTTTGTCACAAAAGGTGAGATTATCATAAAGTCATGATAAAAAATAAAAATTGTTCCACAGTCACACCATTTTCCACAATATTCTGACAGAAAACAACGAATCAAGTATCACTGGCCTTATGGTAACACACATAGTATTAAAGATGGCCCAAGGATCAAGAGAGGACAACTAACTGTACCCAATAGTTAACTAACCTGCTTATGGGACTTGTCAAATCGGCTGATTAAAGAAAATTCATGAATGCCACAAATTGAAAAAGGAGCATATTTTCCTTAGGGTCATCAAGTCCACAGCCATTCCAACATGCACAGTGTCAGTGGCAGGACAGAATGACCCTGATCTTAAAAGCTTTCAGGTCATGACCTTTATCACACTTTGTGCATAGCTCAAATAAATTACCCGACTCCTAACTACATGAACATATACATGGATAAGGTATTCAGTCCTAAAAAAGCTTGAAGTTTGGACATCAGAACAGGACATGATCATTGGCACATTATTGTTTAACACTTTGGATACACACTATTGATTTAATGTTCAAAATTGCTAACACTACTAGGTAGCTAACACTTTCACGAACCCGAAGTATTCGTTGAGTTATGTGTAACTTGTACTGTAGGCTTGGCAACAGAGAGGTGAGAGGTCAGGGCTCACCTTCTGCAAACACGACCTGGCCCTAGAGTTTTTGCCGTGCAAAGTGTTTTGAGTAGAAGAATCAAGATGAGAGTGTAAGAACATGGACAGAGCCATATGATAGTTGGGCATGATAGGCTGGCTTTTCAGGCATATGATGACGAGGCGTGATTAGATGTGTATACATGTACTGTGTCTTCTTGTGACAAGAACTGAGACATCATGACGACGACACCAAACATAACACCCAACCCAGTCACATTATACTGGAATTGGACCAACCAGTCCTGTTTCCTTGCTCTAACCTCTCAGTGCTGTGTGTCAAGCGAGGAAGTAACAAGTACCATTTTTAGCGTCTTGGGTATGACCCGATCCGGGTTTGATTCCGCGTCACCCGACTTCGACGCGGACGCTCTCACCATTAGTTATGAAAAAGGTTAACAAGGTGAAGGTAACTGTTGAAAAGTCACGGGGCGTCAATGGCACCTGATCAAGGCATATCTTTCATAAACGTCATGCTTGAACTGATTGTCTGCAAGTTTCAATTCTGCTTCATGTATCAGTAAGATGCCACAGTGTCAGCATTACTACAGCAGAACGGAACAATTAAGAGCAATGAGCAGACGACAAAAACGTGCATGCATAGCAGTTCAACATTAAAATTCACAAAAATTTTCATTTCAAACCAACTGTATGCCTAATTTTAATATTAGGACATGAGAAGACAATCACTTCTCCATTTTCTTACACTATTACACAAGTTATCAGAATTTCAATATAACGGGTAAAGAGTCAACGCCTTTGTTGAACTGCTGTTGTCTTGCAGCGTTGTGTTCCAAAACGACCTAACGGTTCAAAGCCAAAGCGTGACTAGGACAGCATGCACCGCATTGTAATGCACGCACAATCGTGTGCATGGCGACGCATGATCATAGCGATGACAATTCGTGGAATGAAAAGAAACAATTATTAGCAGTTTTAACTTGTGAATTAACTAAGGGGTAAATCAACCAGAGTGCACAGAAATTACCACAAAGACAGCTTTCGGCATTCCTGTCGCAGACTTCTCAGCGCTTGCTGACTTCGATGAATTTTCAGTCGCCATGATGAGGTTGGTGTGACTGATCTCCCCTCCGACGCTGGAGAGTTCCACAAGGAAAATGGCTACTCTCTTGAAACAGGTGAGGATAGACAACGCAATGCCCCGAGAAAGGGGTCGTCAGTTGCTTGATCTCGCACTTGGAACAGATATTTAAGGGTCAGGATCTAGTTTATGTGATACGAGACATTTTATATGGACATGATAACCCCCAGACGGTTTTGTTTCACTTCTACAAGCTGTGTTGCCCGGAACTGGGAACAACTGTTTCGAACATTCTGATGACAATAATAGTTTTACATTAGCTCAATATCTATTGAGTCACCACTTTTTTTAGAGCCATGATTTCCATTCCCATTTATCTTGATGATGACAGCTGATTATTGATTTAAAACGTAGTGCCTTTGTCTGTGGTATCTCACCAGTGTTGGCATTGTTATCTGACACTAGGCATGTTTCATTCTTTTGAGACATCTTCCAACATCCTTGTCTTCATGTGAATATGCTCCTTCAAATATGTACAAAGTCCAATATATCTACTATGTACCAAAGTGAAAATAATGAATCAAAGCTCTCCAAGTCTTGATATTTTTGTCAAAATTATAATGCAGTTTTGAATTATGTAACATTTAAGGTACAAGTCTGTCTATAGATGATGCAAATCAAGGTAAGTGAGTTGGCATTTGGAACTATCTGGCGAGCGTTTTATTGCAATTCAATTTTGTACACATTAAGAAGGGTTTAATGCCTCTTCTCCTTGCCAATGATACCACCATCATAGGCGGATTAAACATTTATAAACAAGTTGTAACAAGGCAGTTTAAATTGTATGTGAATCATTGCAGAGTGTAAACATGGTGAACAGCAAGGCACTTTGGCTGTCACACCCTTCTCAATCTGTCTGAGCTAGTCATTGATTAGAACTGTCAGCTGAGTGCCTCTACAGTAAAGAGTGAATTTTAAAAGTGTATTTAAAAATCTCATTCATACTACCTTATAATGCAACTGCTGTATTTCAGCTTACGTTTTGCTTTGTTCTGATTGATTCATCCACCTTATGGAGGGCCACTAAAGAGCTTTGTGTGAAGTTTGATTAATTTATTGTAAGAAAAACCTCAACAGTTGCATAAAAAATATCGTTATAAGACCTTTATGTTTTTCTGTAAGTGTTTTTTTTAAATGAGAATCTGAAGTGAAATACAGTATATGGTTTGCTCATTTTACATATTTTAAAATCAACCAGATGTATCATTTGTGACAGTGTAAATACAGTTTTTAACAAACATACATGTCTTCATAGAAAAATCACCTTGCGATACCCACCTTTACCTATGCTTTCATGTGGCATAATATTCACCTCCGTGTCTGCTGAGTGCTGGCTGTTGTACATGGATGGGCTAGGTAGTTTCAAATCTCAATCAGTTTTTAAACGTCAACATCAATGTTCTGTTTTTCAGCAAGGGCAGCCAGAATTTGAAGGCAAATGGCCTTCAATGAAGATAACAGTTTTAAAGCTTTTACGGCAAGAATGTGTGACCAGATCAGAGTGGCAAGATCTATTTTGGTAAAAAAACCAAAAAAAAAACAACATAATTATCTTCCATGAACAACAGAATTTGAAATATTGTATTAAATGACCAACTTTGTTGTTTTAAAATGCAGTATTCATAATGATACAAGTCTTTGATGTATTAAATTGGGAATGTGTTCGAGCAGATTATGACCAATTTTGTAATGTTAAAATTATTTAAATATTAAATTAAGGTTAATTATAGTTCTTTGCAAATTTGTAAATTCAGATACTGAAGCAAATAACTCAAGAACCCTTTGTATATATAAGTCAATACCCTTGACACAATTAAGAGCCCTAAATTTGTTGTATAGTAGTTTTCACATGTTGTTTGCCTGTTTCAGGGCGGTACATTCAGTTTGCCTGTGGGATGACAAAGGCCCTCAGAAGGTGTATCAAGCTCTACAAGACGACATCCTCGACTTTATCAGACAAGCACAAGCTGTAAGTTTGAACTTAATGGTTAAGTATAACCCTTTAATTTTGGACCGAAAGATTTTTTTTTTTTTTTTTTTGGATTGGTGTTTTACGCCGGACTCAAGAATATTTCACTTATACGACGGCGGCCAGCATTATGGTGGGTGGAAACCGGGCATAGCCCGGGGGAAACCCACAACTATCCGCAGGTAGCTGACAGGCCTTCACACATACGGCTGGAGAGGAAGCCAGCATGAGCTGGACTTGAACTCACATCGACCGCATTGGTGAGAGACTCCTGGGTCATTACGCTGCGCTAGCGCGCTAACCAACTAAGCCATGGAGGCCCCTGGACCAAAAGAAGCTGAAGGATAAAACATGTTTGAATAATTGAGGTTTAGACAATTGATTGGATGCCAATTTTGCATCTTTAGGAAAGTTTGCTGATCTGTTTTGATCAAAGAAAGAAGTTTGTCTGCATTTGTTTTGTTATCATTCACATTTGATAGTCGGAGGTCAGTAATATGGGCAAAAGATGACTTTAAGATTGCTGTGAAAAGGCATGCTTAGTCACAGTAATCACAGTATACATCATAGGAGTGCCTTTTTTTTCTCGTCTTTTTCAGGAATAAATGACTGAATGTGCTCTTGCTAAAGATCACATGCTTTCTACTAATATGGCATCTGTCACACATGGGAAAGTTCATCCTCATTGACTGGTGGTTTAGTGAGAGTTCTCTTGATTCCTTAAAGCATAAAACCTCGTAAAGCATCTATATATAAATAAATGCACGTAAATGAAACAGGTGATTGGTGGGTGTGAAAAATCAGTCATGCAACCAAAAACATTTTGACTCTATACATGTACATTTTTGCAGAGAGTTCTTCAGCATCAAGAAGATTCAGCCTTGTTGAAGGCATACATTGCCGAATGGAGCAAGTTTTTCACCCAGTGTGACTATTTGCCCAAACCATTTGGTCAGCTGGAGACATCATTGACAGGGAAAGCTCACAGCAGTATGCAGAAGAAGTCTCAAGGAGAAGATAGTATTGTTAGAAAGGTCAGTTCTTGTGCTGTTGGTGTGTCTGAAGTGGTCTGCAGCCGCTGAAATTTAGGAGAAATATTATGTTGGTCATTTAAGTATGGACGAAGGGATGTTGAGTGAAATGTACTTTAATTTTTCCGAGACATTATGCTGAAGGAGAGACTTAGAATACGTTGTGAACACGATTTCTAAAAAAAGCATTGTGTGTAAACATAAGGGTTCTCTGCCTGCTTCAAAGGCAAAGGAAACAATAAAATTAAATGTATGTCAAATTAAAGGCCATTAAACACTGTCCGGGAAAAAAGTTCATTTTTTTGTAGAATTTCTTGTAACTGAGTATGGCATAAAACACCAGTCAAATAAGTAAATAAATAAGTGTAGCTAAGTAAAATGCATCTGAAATATTGGATTCTATGGTAGCCTCTTCTGACCACATTGTGACCACTTTATAACACACAGAATGCTACATTTCTTTATTCCAAATGTATGTGCTTGCAGAGCTGTGAAAGCATTTGTCAGATGAACCTGTGAACTCTTGGTTTGGTGTTAGTATACATGTGATGTGACTGAATGAAATAATGCATGGTGTCTTTAATATAGCGAACCAGTGAGGCAGCACACATAAATCTGACCACCACTATATGAACTTGTAAAACTCTTTCCTGCCTGTATCAAGACAGTGCAAAGCTGTGAACTCGTTTGCTCTTATTATGTCACAATTATCGGTGTACATGTGCTCACAAAACATATCTGAAGTACACATGCACTGCAACATCACAGAAGAAAACAATGCATTCTACTGTCATTTGGACCTTCTGTCTTGCTTGTCCTCAAGTCTCCCATGGAAGTATTCCTGATTTACATGGCATAAACCCGGATCAAGCAGAGAAATTTAGACACTGATGGGATAGATCTGTCTGTTAAGATTTGCGTAAATCTTTCAGGCTCTAGTTGGATCTCATTGCGGAATGGTTGCGTATTTAGTGTGCAGCAGATGTCTAGGATAAATATAATGGTGCAAATTTATCTTTTCTTTCTCATATTCAGTTAATGCTTGACAGTTGGAACCAGAGCATATTCTCCAACATTAAACAAAGGTTACAAGACAGTGCAATGAAACTGGTCCATGCGGAGAGGAATGGAGAAGCTTTTGACGCACAGCTTGTCATAGGTGTTAGAGAATCTTATGGTGAGTTAGTCACCCTTCTAACATCCGCAGAATCGGTAAAATCATTTCTGCTCCATGTCATTAGCACATAAATTGAAATTTAATAGCTTTTGATTGAGCTTTAATAGTTTAATGGCTTTTGATTGAGAAATAAGTATTTTGTGTATACTAGAAAATATGTATTATTTTAGTTTACAGTTTAGCTAATGTATGCTTTGTAATTTTTACAGCTGTAGATGAAATAACATTTTTTTTTTTTTTTGTTTGGTGTTTTATGCCGTACTCAAGAATATTTCACTTATACGATGGCGGCCAGCATTATGGTGGGCGGAAACCGGGCAGAGCCCGGGGGAACCCCAAATAAATCTTTTTTAGAAAAAGGAGTATCAATTAGTTTTTAAATACCTTTGAAAAGAAAAGAAAATAACAAGTGAAAGTAAATCTGTCAGTGATCACTCAAAGTCTTTGAGTTGAATGATTATCCATCATCAGTTGCCATTTTGAATATACAGGTTGTTTAGAGAAAGAGGTGTGTAAAAAAAAAAAAGCAAAAAAAAAACCAGCTATATGTTACATACCTTGTGTGTTTTTTTCCTTTGCAGTAAATCTTAGTTCAGATATAGATGACAAACTCAAAATCTACCGAGAAAATTTTGAACACGCCTACTTGATAGCCACAGAGAATTTTTACAAGACAAAAGCTCCGTTGTACCTAGCCCACAATGGCGTTCAGAACTACATGCGATATGCAGATGCCAAACTAAAGGAAGAAGAGATTAGGGCCATACGATACCTGGAAACAGGGTACGGATGCAACTCGGTGGCAGCTGTGAGTAAATAATTCTTGCGTTCGGTTAAATCTGAACAGTTTTCTGTATTTACTATTTACAAGCAGAGTTTTAGACTACACCTTTGTCCCAGGACATTAAATGGGATGCCCAAAATATAAAGCAAGCAAATTAGCAATCTGATATTTTCCACCCCATTGCATTTAAAAGACTAAAGGAGCAAAAATGTTTACCTTCAAACTTAGGATTTGCCCAAATTAATGTTAAAAAAATCCAGTACATTGTTTGCCTAAATTAATGTAATAACCTCTGGGCCCACTTTCATAACACTTAATCAGTTTTTTTTTAACCTTCCTTGGAAATTACACAACTTTATGGAGGTGTAATCAATACAACATCTATCACAAAAAAAAAGTTATGAGGAGTATGGCTTATGAAGTTTTGTGAAAATGGGCCCTCTCTGAACTGATAGAAAATGACCAGTTTTCAATACAATAGTCAGTACCACTTAATTTGCATTCAGTACTTTGATATGTAAAAAGCCGTATATAAAACAAACCAGATTACCTTGATCCTGGTCATTTAACCTTTCTTTTAAAATGTCATGCCTTTTGGGATTGGGGTAGCATTTTAATACCTACATTGTAAAGGCTGCAATTTTGTAGCCATCTTTAGAATTAAGGCTAATGAACTGTAACTTTGTCTTTGTTATCTGTTTGACAGCTGACGGAGTGCTGTGTTAATGTCCTGGTGACAGCTTTCAAAGAAACAATCTTACACGAGTGTGCTGCCATGATAAAAAATAATGAAACAGAAAGTAAGTTATCTTTGTCAGAAGTCTGTAAACTATTAATGCTCTTTTTAAGGTCGGTAGGTAAAGTACAGGTCAGTACATTGACTGCCTTGGTATAAAGTTTTGTCATCTACTTACCATGGTCTTCACTCGGACAGTTTGACCACTCCAATCTAGCAATGTGGCTGACTGTTGTTTTATGAGTCAAGCAAGAAACATTCAAATAATGTCACATGGCAAACCGTAGTTCACTGACAGACCTAAAGAAAATATCAGAAAAATAACTCTAGGATAAATAATCAAACATGTTCTGCATTTGAATTTATGTAAGCTTTAAAAATATTTGTGAAATTTCTGCTGTACGTGTACATGATGCAGATGCATGTATATATTCAGTTGACCTATATGATCATTGTTTTGCTATGTGTTCAACGATATGTTATGATGTGCAAAAGCTTGAACAGAGTCTTGAGGAATGGACGACTGACACAGCTGATGTGTTGATGTTGTTTGTATTTCAGAGTTACAGTTGATGTTCAGTCTAATGGACCGGGTGCCTGATGGCATCACCCCCATGTTACATGATCTCGAGGCACATATCGTCAGTCAGGGGCTCGCTGATATGATAGCTGCTGCAGAAAGTATTACACAAGTGAGTTATCTCCCCTTGGCTTGTCATCTTACCCTTTCTACACCCACGGCATACATATATGAAAAATTTTGTAGTCTGGGTCTTTCTGTGCTGTCTGAATACTTTATAGCATTGCCTGTGCTGGAGGCTTCAATTTTTTTTTTTTTTTTCTTAATTACTTTATACTGTAATTCCTGGAAAAAAACCTCTTAATTTTCTTTGTGTACATGTACACTGGAGTGTGTTTCTGTGTTTTTCATTGATCAAATCTAGAGTCATCATGGAAAAATGCAAAAAGAGAGAAATCAGATGCTATGAATTTGTGGTTTGAAAATAGCTTACAAATGGTTATTATAAAAGGTTAGTCGTGGCATTCACCTCATTTCTGTGGTCGCCTCGCTATGGCAGCAGTACTGTTTTAAACGGCATTAAGCCAAAATCATTCATTCAGTTGTTCGTTTATTGAGGTTAGAGCAAGAAAACTGGACTGGTTGACTCGATCTCGGTGTAGTATAAATGGTTGGGGTGTCATGTGTGGTGTTTTCGCACTTTGGTGCCATGGACAAAGAATACATACACACCCCAAATGACCCTTATTGTTATATAACTGAAATGTTGTGAAGTATCACATAAAAATCAAAGCTAACATACATACATATTTATTGATTCATTCATATTTGTGGTGACATACCGTAGTTGAGTAAACCTGCCGTGTACACATGCACTAACAACAATTGCTTGGGTGTGTCTGTTTCAGGATTCAGAGAAGTATGTAGAACAGCTACTAGAGTTGTTTAATAGATTCAGCGCCTTGGTTCGTGAAGCCTTTAGTGATGACCCCAGATTTTTAACCTCTAGGGATAAGGTGAGTACAGTCTTTCTAAGTTTTTACTCAGTAGGGGTTTGATTTGCTGTCTTATCTACTTAAAACTGTTAAATGTCACACTTATGATCAAGCGATTTTGGCCCTGCTATTACGGAAATGGTGTGCTGCAGTGTCTGGTATCTTTGACGTGGTGTTTTAATGAGGTAAGAACATTAATTAATAACTTTTGCCTTTGTATCATGCCTGTATTGAAATCTTATTGCTTTTTGATTTCATGATGTGTTTGTTCATATCTTTTCAGGCGTACAAAAGTGTGGTGAATGACACATCAGTATTTAAATTAGAAATTCCCATCAAAAATAAAAGGTATGTTTTTGTAAGGAGACTTTGCCATTGTGTCAGGATTGACCTTGTTAGAAATTTGTAATGGACAAAATATGTACTTGATCCAGATGTCCCGACTCGGTTCTGTGTTCTCTGGTTTTTCTACAACCACATGTTTAACCCTGGGAGCTGTCATAAGAGTTAATAATTCTTCGTTTTGAGTTTAAAACAGCAATGAAAAAATTACTGGTTTACAAATAAATCCCATAAATAAATATATAAAGAATTTATTTATTTATTTATTGGATTGGTGTTTTATGCCGTACTCAAGAATATTTCACTTAGACGACGGCGGCCAGCATTATGATGGGAGGAAACTGGGAAGAGCCCGGGGGAAACCCATGGTCTGTCAGCAGGTTGCTGACAGACCTTCCCACTTACGGCCGGAGAGGGAGCCAGCATAGTTAGTTTTAAAGGTACTACCTTTATATGTTTATTTATTGTATTGATAGACTGACACTGCTACCTGCACTATATTGTCATTATGCCCAATAAATCTAAGTATCTTTCTCCATCTTCACGAATTTATGTGAATGAGTTAACATTGTGTGTCAACCTTACGTTTCACACAGCTTTTTGTACGTATCAGCTGATTTGTGAGAGTGTGCATTTTCTCTCAGTTTCAGCAGTGTAGGAGGTAAAACTCAGCCCGAGTCCAAGTGTCCGGAACTTCTGGCTAATTTCTGTGATATGCTTTTGAGAAAAACACCTCTTAGTAAAAAACTTACCTCAGAAGAAGTAGAAAGGAAACTTAGGGATGTTGTAAGTATGAGTTTTTCTGTTATTAGCCATTGGTGGTGCTGCCTCAAATACACAGTAATATTTCTACACAATGTTGGCTTTCATACCAATTTATCTGTTATTAATGAACTGTCTGTTATCACAAATAATTATTTCCTTCACAGAAAGTTGCATCCTCTGCAAAATAATCTGACTAAATACCTTTGCATAACATTCTAATTGTGCAAAGATTTAATAGTTCACCAGGTATGGTCCTGCAGGAGTATCATGAAAGTATATGAAAGAGGGTTGCAAAGTGTGCAGTGGGATTTTCATGCTTAAACAGGAATATTCTTGGATCTTTGCTTTTAAGCTTTTGCAACTGGTTTTTAAGATAAATGTTTTCAGAAAACTGTAGGAGCCTTTACCATTATGAAATTTGACTTGTTTTCAGCTATTAGTGTTGAAGTATGTGCAGAACAAGGATGTGTTCATGAGATACCACAAGGCTCACCTGACACGCAGACTTATCCTGGACACGTCGGCAGATAATGAGAAGGAGGAGAATATGGTGGAATGGCTGAGGGTAATGTCTCTTATCCAAGTCAAGTCCTTCAGATTCCCTAATTATTTTATCTTCATCTGGTCTTCTCTGATTATCCAGTATATATGTAATTGTATTAACAAAAATACACAGTTTATCTTTTCTCACAGTATTGAATCCCTACAATGGACAATGTCCTTGTCTCTATTTCTGTGAAAACCGAGAGAGAAATGTAAATTTTTGATATGTAAAATATCTGTCCTGATAATTAGAAGAATTACAGTAATCACTTACTGCCTTCAGATATCCTGTCCCCAGTCAGGTAATGAGCTCAGTCACTTGGTTCGTTTACTCAACTGTCCCCTGTCGGTACTGGTGTTCCAAGTTTTAAATGCAATATGGAACATAAGTGGCACTCAGTGATTGATTGAGCAAAGAAGTACATCCTCACTTGATTGGGCATTTTATTTGTTCTCATCTCATTCTGTTATTGTATTAGTGACTTATTAAAAATACCGGAATATGATCATTATCTAGATCCTTCTGGATTTGCATATTCTAGAATGTACTGATTGAGGTGATTAAGGGATTAGGGAAAATAGTTCTGTCAAAAGGCATCACTGAAGCCAGAGTTACTTGTACGTGTGCGTGAAGATAGCCAATGGTGTGTTTTTCTTACAGGAAGTTGGAATGCCAGCAGATTACGTCAACAAGCTAGCCCGCATGTTTCAGGACACAAAAGTCAGCGATGATTTGAACGTAGAGTTCAAGGATGCACACAGGAATAATAATGAGGGATTAGCAGGTGAGTTGTGCGTCTGAAGGACTAGCACGAGACTAGACTTAAGTACTCTTAAAGGGATACAAAATAGATGCTGATTGGCTGATAGTGGACATAGGATTTCCTGCGTTAAACCCTGCAGCCTTGGTCACACTGAGGCTAGGCATAGCCTGGACTTGTCTACCTCTCACCAGCCAATCAGAATTGGTTCTGTTTCCCTTTAACTTTATTATTCGTTTTTGTTATTATTCCTGAATATCTTTTGAACTTTAAGTATTAAAATAGAAAAAATTAAGGTGAGTCCCAATTTTACCCGCAGTAAAACTGTCTCAAAGATAAAACTGAGTCTGGATTAAGTCTACAACCTGGCATGCACGACAGCTTAAGACCCAACTCCGCTTGATCCGACTGTTACACCCGGTCGTAGGCGTTTGTGGGTGTGAAATATCTGGAGTTGTATTCAAGTTGCTACGTATATGCCAGTTCAGTCCAATGTCATATGGTCCTCCGTGAGTGGGAGTATTTGTGTATGACCAGTTGAGTTAAGTTGGATCTTATGCTCTGATGTATGCCAAGCTTACGACAGCTTCATGATCCTGATATATAATATATAGGAGATGTAGGTCATGTACATGTAGGACTGTCACTTCTAGATTCATAGGTGAATCAGAGTTAATGGATGAACTTCTGTAATTTAAAAGTTACTCCAGTCTGTGTGTCAGCAATTTCAGCAGTTTTGTCTCTCAGACTGAAAGGTTAATAGATGAACTAGTTCTCACTTTGCTACAGTGTTGATTTGCCAAAGATTCCTTTTTCAGGTTGGTGATTGTGTCTTTTCATTTGTTGTAATCAAATTAGGTGGAGAAACCTTTTAAAGTTACTCAGTTTGCTTGAGTTCTTTTGATGATAGATATCCTTCTTACTGGGAAAACATTTCAACATCAAAAGGGGTACTTTAGGACCTACTGTTGCAAAATTTTAGGTGACATACTGTATCTTCTTACAAAGGTCAATAGCTTACCTTGGCCACTCCATTTTCCACCGCCCATAAACCAGGCTGTTGCCGTATAAATTTAAAGTTCTTGAATGCAGCATTGTACTCCAGTAAATTTCTGTGTTAATCCCAATCAGTGACAGTTGTTTTAACCCTTTAATTCAGATTCCATCAACATTAAGATCCTGAACGCTGGGGCGTGGGCGAGAACGAGTGACCGGGTGTCGGTGTCGTTACCCATGGAGCTGGAGGATTACATTCCTCAGGTGGAGGAGTTCTACAAGCTCAAACACAGTGGCAGGAAGCTACAGTGGCATCATCTCATGTCTAATGGAATTGTATGTATCGTTTTAGGCTTACAGTCTTGTTAGGCTTACAGTCTTGTTAGGCTTACAGTCTTGTTAGGCTTACAGTCTTGTTAGGCTTGCAGTCTTGCCACATGGTAGTAGACGAGTCCATTTAGAACAACATTTTGGGGGCCTCCGTGGCTCAGGCGGTTAGCGCGCCATGGCAGCGTAATGACCCAGAAGCCTCTCATCAATGCGGTGGCTGTGAGTTCAAGTCCAGCTCTTGCTGGCTTCCTCTCCGGCCGTACATGGGAAGGTCTGTCATCAACCTGCGGATGGTCGTGGGTTTCCCCCGGGCTCTGCTCAGTTTCCTCCCACCATAATGCTGGCTGCCGTGGCGTAAGTGAAATATTCTTGAGTACGGCGTAAAACACCAATCAAATAAATCAATGAATAAAACAACATTTTGGGACTGTTGCTAGGTCAGCAGTCATATTTGTACTTAGTTACATTTGATAAGTAAAGATATTTTATTAAATGCATGCATAAAAAACAAACAGCGAGGACAGTCTTGCTGTCTTTTGCCTGCACAGCCTTCAAAACAAAATACAAATGATTTCTGCCACACTCATTGAGGATAATGCTTGTAATTGTCTAAAAACTTTTGCCAGTCTGTATGTTGGTTAAGATGCAGTTTAAAATTTTATCCCTGCAGTGTGGTTATATTGACCTGTGACTATTGTGGTGTACTAAAATAAACATTAAAACTGACAGAGGCATTACTTATGGATAACAACTCATGGATTTACTGTGTTGGTAACAACTCCTGGATTTATTGTGTTGGTAACAACTCCTGGATTTATTGTGTTGTTATCTATAAGTAATGCCTCTGTCAATCTTTACCATCCCAATTCCTAAATGTCTCTGAAAGAAGAAGAAAACATTAAAACTGTCAGAATTGTGGAGGTAAACACAGATTGTTTTAATGAAATACTGAACGGTCAATAATTGATTCTGTGTATATCATAGGCTTAGGATGTGTTCCAGGTCTGCCTGAAAACTCCTTTTTTCATTCTCAGTATTTTTCACTTGTGCTTTGTAATGTAAAATAATCATTTGTTTCACCTGTTGCAGATAACATTCTGCAATGATGTAGGTAAATTTGATCTGGAGGTGACAACATTTCAAATGGCTGTGTTATTTGCCTGGAACCAGAGGCCGAAGGACAGAATCTCTTATGAGAGTTTACGCTTAGCCACGGAACTGCCTGATGCTGAACTCCGCAGGACACTTTGGGTATGTGGCTGATAACTGCGGTAATGTCATTGTTAAGGCCTATATCAGACTCTCTACATGTAAGTTCCAATCACCTAGCCAGATTTGAACTTTGATAATGATGCAAGTATAGAAAAAGCATAGAAAAATTCTGTAAAGTAAAACGTAGGTAATACCCATAAATCATTACATTGTTCTAATTTGACACATAAAGTTAATGTTGGAAGAGCTGCAGCTGTTTGTCAGGAGGTTTGCGAAATACCTCATTAGGTGCAGCAGTTTCTTCAGAACTTAGCTCAGGTTCCTTAACTTGTCCTAAAAGATTTGTTGCATAGAGTGTTAAATGTCATTCTTTTTGAAAAAAAAATTAATCGAAATGAAAACTTCACAGTTGAAGTTAGCATCGTCCGTTAAAAAGCGTATGTGAAATAAACCCTGAAAAGATTTTGCCTAAATTTTTTAGTAATTATTGTAATATCTGTGTCTTTCCTGTCTTGTTGCAGTCATTAGTGTGTTTCCCTAAGATTAAGCGCCAGGTTTTATGCTGTGGACCAGACTGTAAATCACCCAAGGAATTCACGGACAGCACCCAATTCTGGGCCAATCAGGAATTTGCTCTCATGTAAGTATTATATAAATGCTATGTCCTACAGGCTTGGTGTTCAGCTCATTTTTAGTTACAGTAGGTAACTGATTAGTAGATTCACTGACAGAGGAGTATAGAATCCTCAGCCCTCTCTCAATTTACGGGGCCTTGGTGACAATAAGTTGTCTAACTTTTGTCGAATATCACTTGTGTTCCTCCAATACAGTGGCACAGTTGGTAGAGCGGTAGATCCAGGGTTAATCCTGGGTCGAGTCACTCCTAAGATTTTAATAGAGGAAGTTGCAGCTTCCTCGCTTGGCGTTTAGCATGAAGGGGATAGTGCAACTACTGGTTGACCCATATCAGTATAATGGCTCAGGCACGTCGGCTTACTTGCCTTGGGTAAGGCATCTCAGTGAAGCAGCACTAGATAAAAGAGCAGTGGAAATCCGTCCAGCAACAAGAAGGCACATTACATGCATTCTAAGGATTCCTTCATCGTCATATGACTGAAAAATTGTTAAGAACGACACTACACAACAAGCACTCACTCACTCCAATACATTGAGCATTTCTGTATGTCACACATGGGAAAGGTTGTCTTTAACATGACAAATCATGGTAATATACTCCACTCATAAAACTGACCCATAAAACTTTTCATGTCAGTGAAAAATTCTTGATTATAATGTTAAAGAGCAATCAAGTAAATATATAAATAAAAAAATTTCAGGTACTCTGATTATAGTGTAAAATTGGATGAAATGAATGAATTATTATCCAAATTTTGGATGTTAGCTCAGTCTGATATTCATATTCACAGTAAAAATGGCCGTCTACAGAAGCGTGGTAAAATCAATCTGATTGGTCGACTGCAGCTGTCAACAGAGAGAAGTCGAGAGGAGGATAATGAGGGTATAATGCAGCTGAGAATTCTCAGAGTGCAGGTAAACTGACAACCAGACCATTTACAAAGTTTGTTTCTTGTACTTTTAACAAGATAATCTGGCAAAGCGTGTTCAAGTAAACTCAAAACCAGACAATTCACAAAATTTGTTTCTTATACCTTTAACAATCCAATCTGCCAAAACTGTTTCACCTATAAAACCTGACCATCATCATATGAGCAGAGCGTTAAACAAATAAATAAATAAAATGACATTTTCTTTTTCAGGAGGCGATTGTAAAGATTATGAAGATGAGGAAGAGGATAACTAATGCGGCTCTTCAGACAGAACTTGTAGAAATTCTCAAAAACATGTTTTTGCCTTCAAAGAAACTGATCAAGGAGCAGATAGAGTGGCTTATTGAGCACAAGTACATGCGGAGGGATGAAGAAAACATTAATATGTTTATTTATATGGCATAAGGTTTATCTCTTGAGATTCGTGGTGTGGGCAGATTCGGTAGAAAACTCACCTCAGTAATCGCTGGTTATACAAAGCAGCCTACACAGACCAGCTCATCCAAACACTGGCATTTCTACAGCAGAACCGTGCAATGCCTCTGGGGATAGAAACTTATCAGCAAAACTGAACTTAATTGTCACTGTAAAGCAGACAGCTTTTTAAAGATTGCACTGAAATAATTTACACGTATACCCAGGAATTTTATGCTGTCTTTATTCTGGATATTCACTTTTTGTTACATGCAGAAACTTACAGCACTAAATCATATGTCAAACATCATCTTGTATACTGGTGTATGTTATTTTACTTTCTGTTTTTATCCACATGACTGTACTAAGCACTTGGCATTAAATCAAAACACATCAAGGTAGGCTACTGTAAGGTCTGAATGGTTAACTCTCTACCTAGAAGTCAAAAGTGATAAAAATATCACAAAACAATACTTCTTCCTGGGATTCTACATTAGAAGTATCTTTCATCTTTGTTGGACTTGTTGTAGTTTGAAAATGTCACTTTTCTAAACATTTGAGTATTGCTGCTTGGGTAGTTTCTTTAGTAAGCACAGTGTGTAATTTTCATCAAGATGATTTCAGCTTAAGATTCTTACAGCCATACATGTGACGTGTGATGTGGTTGTTTATGGTGAATTGAAGGGTAAGAACCAGAGGTCTTCCTCATGTGATGTGACCAACCAATACATGGTCTTCTCCATGTGATGTGACCAACCAATACATGGTCTTCTCCATGTGACGTGACCAACCAGTACATGGTCCTCTCCATGTGATGTTACCAACCAGTATATGGTCTTCCCATTGTGGTGTGACCAACCAGTACATGGTCCTCTCCATTTCATTTGACCAACCAGTACATGGTCTTCCTCATGTGATGTGACCAACCAGTACATGGTTTTCTACATGTGATGTGACCAACCAGTACATGGTCTTCCCAATGTTATGTGACCAACCAGTACATGGTCTTCTACATGTGATGTGACCAAGCAGTACAAGGTCCTCTCCATTTGATTCAACCAAGCAGTACATGGTCTTCTACATGTGATGTGACTAACCAGTACGGGGCCTTCTACAAGTGGTGTGAAAAACCAGTACATGGTCTTCTATATGTGGTGTGACCAACCAGTATATGGTCTTCTCCATGTGCTGTTACCAAGAAGCACATGGTCATCTACATGTGGTGTGACCAACCAGTACATGGTCCTCACCATGTGATGTGACCAACCAGTACATGGTCTTCCCATTGTGGTGTGACCATGCAATACATGGTCCTCTCCATGTGGTGTGACCAACCAGTACATGGTCTTCCCATTGTGGTGTGACCATGCAGTACATGGTCCTCTCCATGTGATGTGACCAACCAGTACATGGTCTTACCCACATAGTTGAGTAGTGTACCTGTTTTCACGTACTAGGTTTCCCCGTGTTTGAAAGTTGAAAATGTGGCATTAGTACACACGGTCTGAAGTTATCACCACAATCACTTTTTTTTTTTTTTCGCAACCGAAAGTAGCGTATGATTAATTCTTTTTGTAGAAAAAATCCAACAACTTCATGGTTAATAAGCTTATTTGTGAAAGAAGAGGAGTAGTAATTTGACTTTCATCCTATCAGTGAAATAGGCTAGATGCAGTGAACTTTAGATGCATTTTCAGAAAACAGTATGACTGAATTTTCTTATCTTCAGCAAAAACAGAGAGGACATACAGGTATAAGAAATGCCAAATATTAATAAACAAGGACTAACTAGGTTTAATTTCTTCTTGAATTAAACCATTTCACGAAATCGTCTGTGTTTTCATACAGCTGATATAACTGTTTTTAACTTTTCACTGAGGAACTGAGAATGGGTTATTAAGTTATGTATTATTATTATTATTATTATTATTATTATTATTATCAAATTTACCACAGGACAAGTAGGGAGCATGTAAATGTATTACAGAACAATATTCATTTAGTGCTTGTTTTGTCTCAAGTCGTATTCAATCTAGATCACACCAGCAGTACTAATGATGAAGATTGTAGAATGACTGAATAAAGGATTATGGCTTATCGCCACATTGGCAAGTTTCCAGCCATATTGTGGCAATGATTGTTCTAGACAATCACTGCTATTTATTTATTAGCCGAATTAAATCGTGTGAAGTTTGTCATTTTCTAGTCCATTGTAGTTTATACATTCGACCAGTCAGGAGGATTTGTGAACTGATATTACATGTAGCAAACCAAAGTCACTTAATGCCTTGCCGAAGATCTTCACCATCACATTGTGGTGTGATTTTTTGATCAGTCACTAAAAGATCTTCGCCAGACACTCCCGATTCCTGTTCAGTGGGAATCCAGATGTTCAGATTTACCGAACTGATATAGACTGGCAAATCTTACTGAGGTAACTGGTAACTGAGATGTGGTGGCTATGAATTCAACATTGTAGTGATACCACAGCTATAATATGTGCAGAACCCAGACAAGTAATAGCCACTTCATAACATGCTCGTCGCTTCAGTTCTGACCAATTGTGTGCTGACCCTCTGTGATACACGTAGTTGTACTTCAGGGGTACTGTTTATGGGCATGTCCTTGCTTGCATCACTGAGATACTCAATAAGAAAACAGTTGTTAATCATAAAGTTGTGAAGGAAATGGGGTACCTTTTCCCATGCTATGGTAATTCAGGTCCAGGCTGGATTGACCAGTGTTTTCTTGTAACAGTGCCCCCAAATGACTCCAACGACCCCGGAAATCGAAGCTGTCTCACACTTAAAATCAGTTTACTGTTCTAAAATTGACACTTAAATACTTTAATTAAACTACGTTATCAGTTTTCCCTCAAATCGTCATCTCAAAGGCAGGGATAGAGAATAGACTACACAGCTTGGACCAGAATTGCTTACAGCAGGAAAGATTCCCCACGGTGGGAATCTGATTGAAAAGAAACATTTTCAGGCCTTGACTTAAGGAGTTTAACTTTGTCCCACGTCTAGTTTCAGCTGAGTTTTGTCAATATTGCTATTAATTTTCCTTTGTGCCAGCTGAGTCCACATTGCCAGAATAGTTAATTTTCTCCCTGAACAAGATGTTTTCTGGCCTCTGCAAACTGAGGACATCCTAACCAGTAGAATTACATTGGAGAAGCAAGTGCAAGGATTCATAGGATATGGTTAATAATTACTGATAAATTATATCCTTGCTCAGAAATGCACATATAAATTCTTTGGTGACATAAGTTTTAATTGTATTATAAGAAGAACATATTGCCGAGGGTTACTGTAGTTAAGCCCTAGATTTTTTCTAGTGTCTACCATTTTGACAGTCAAAGGTATTGTTAATTGCAACTCGGAATCATGGTGCTGACCATATGTGGTATTAAATAAAGAACCACAGAGAAATGCCACATCTGACACCAAACACCTACATGTTAAATCACTATTCACATGTAACCCATGTATAATCACCAATACTTGTATAATAAGTCCAAATTTGTCAGCAGGAAAACTTGCAGTCGGTCAGTCAGATTAGGGTGGGCGGGTGGGATGCATGGGACATTTTCATTTAATTTTTGCAATTTCACTATTTAAACGAAAGGAAATGCATTACCTGTAGCTGTCTAGGTGTTCTATGTAAGGTTTTGATTTTGCTCACCTAGCTGTTGACCCAGAGAGTCATGAAGTGGTGTAAAATAGGGAATATCCCATGTAGCTGGACTGAACATGAGGAATGTGGCTTGTATATGCATGTTGTGAATGTTGTAGATTTGACCTTCATGTTCCCTTGTGTATAAAGTTTGTTCATACGTTCAATAACAATGAAGTGTATATATGTATGGTGTAGATGTGAAATTACAGGACTGTATGCCAATCAAACTGAATGAATATCAACGGAATAAATAACTTATTTTGTACTAATGACAAGATGTATTCTCTTGGACTCCTTCACTTGGTATGTTTTTTTCTGGTTCACGTCATCAAACTAAGCTGGAGTAGACACACATATCGAGGCACTCCAAATCCTCAAACAAATTCAACCAGTATAGTATAACTTTAGGTGGCATTTATAGAAAACATGATTCCTATGATGTTGAGACTAAAATGTATTGTTTGGGTATGCATGAATTGCTTCACAGAAATCCTAAATAGATGTGACCTGTCCACATCAATTAACATTCCTCTCAGTATGAAAAATAAACACTAGGTACATGGTCGAGTTTTTCAAGGATTTAGCGTACACCCTCCAATAACCCGGTCACTTCTTTCTCCACTAGAAACAAAATTTTTGTGGAAATTAGCTTGCTTTCACCTCTACTATCGTCAACACTCAAAATGGTGACATGGATCATGATTGGTTCAACAGTAAGTCAACTTTATATTGGTCAGTTTACCGACAGTCTCTTTGCCACGGGACCCCACAATCAACTTTCTGTGATTCACCTGTCTAGAAGAATGCAACTAAAGAAACACTGTCAAATCCTCATCTGTTTTCCAGGCTTTCCAGCATTTCTCTCGTTTGCTTTTCAGAGAAAGATGAATTCCTATGGCATCCTTTTAAAGTATGAAGGATTTTTGCAGTTTGTAGTGTTTTGGTTGGAATATACTAATATTCACTAATATGTACAGTTAGTGAACTTTCCAGTTATTCTTTATGAACGATCTGTGTGATCATACCCATGTGTTTCATCGTCCGTACCTGATCTAGCTCAAGACCATAACAAAGTTCGTCTTTTCATTTTATAAATCGTAACTCTGTGATCAGGCAGTTTGAAAATGAGAGTTTTGAACCCATTCTAAAACTTCATTCAGTTACTAGAGAACACCTTTTGGGTCCGAAGTTTTCAAATTTTGTTGCCCATGGCCTTGAATGACGCATAGTAAATGGACCCCATTACTATGACAACCTGTGTTCAAGTTCCCAAGGTTGCACAAATTGATATGGCTGTGCATAGCAATATAAGAAGCCAGTATACTATTCCCTCATGCCTGTTATACACGTAACAACCAATCCATACCAGACTGGACACAGGCACATGGGACTGGGGAGGTGCGTAATCTTTTAGCCAAAGACTCAAAGTTTGTCTTTCAATCCTGAGCCTTGAACAATAAACAGCTATATAACATGCTTCCTCCTCCTCACTTGGGGGAAATTTATGCGATTGATTCTTGTACAACCCCTTACAACAACAGGTCAGGTTTATATTTATTTATTTATTAGATTGGTGCTTTACGCCGGACTCGAGAGTGTTTCACTGGGGAAACCCATGACCATCTGCAGGTTGCTGGAAGGTCTTCCCGCTTACAGCCGCAGAAGAAGCCAGCATGAGCTGGACTTGAACTCCCAGGGACCGCATTGGTGAGAGGCGCCTGGTCATTGCGTCATGCTGGCGTGCTAACCCCCTCGGCCAAGGAGGCCCCTGGTCAGGTTTATAGGCTGAGGAAACCAGAGAAAATCACTAACCTACAGTGTATTGCAAGTTATGCTGGTTGAAGGCAAGGGCTCTCCAGTGAAATTCATGTAAGACCAAACACTAGAACCATACCACTGTTCACAACTAGGCGCCTATCTCAGTGAGCAATTAAAGCCAGGGAATCATCCCTGTCCTAGACTGGGATTGACCTAATGTTAGGGGACCTAGTGACCAATAGATTGCTGTATTGAACACCAGGCTCAAGACTTTTTCACTTGTATAGCTGTGATTAGGTTTTGAGGTGGATTAAAAGTGAGGTACCCAGACAAATCTTCACCAGGTGCCATTACTGGAATGCCACAGGGAAGACAGCAAGACCTGGATTGAAACATGTGGCATCACTGGTCTTGACAGCTTTGAAAGGTGATTTCAAGGCAATTGAAAAGTGAGCGCATTTACACCTCTCACACTCAGGGGTTGGCAGGGATCACCTCCAGTAAAATTCCTGCATAACCTGGGATTCTGCGGGTAGAGTAAGCATCCCTGAGGCCTAGTCCCTTTGCATCATTTTGATGTATTTGTATACTGAATGTCATCACAGTAAAGCATTTTAAGTAATTCCAGACCAGTAATATCTAATATAATGTAATTAACATCACTGCATATAATTTTGTACCTAATTCTGCTTTTTGCCATTTTGCCACTGAGCATGTAACTTGCTACTATATGAACATTTGCATCAACAGTTAGAATAACCCTTTCTGAGGTAAATTTTGACCAGAGGCTGCATTTCCCTGGCAACGAGTGACCATTTGTCAACTATCACATTGTCGTCTCTGGTTTTGCTCTGTATGCTAAATATATGCTTTTAAATCAAAATGAAGACCAAAGTGGATACAAATTATGAAATTTCATTAGGTCACAAAGCTGCACTTGAATCAGGTAAGGGCCTTTTTACAATATACCTGTTTTCCTCTGTCCTTAACCCTTGTAGAGGTAAAATAGTCTGGCCAAAGCATGACACACTAATTACATGAATAAAATTGGAATCCAGTTTGCACACAGTGTGTGCACTGTAATATGGCAATATGTCACATCTGCAATGAGTTTAATCACTCTAAATTTCATGGCTATACAAGCCAGTTTCAGGACCATTACAAACACATCGTTCTCTGCTATTCAGCCTGTTTTACAAGCATAACTGTAGTATACAGAAATATTGACGAATTACAGAGAAGAACAAAAGAGTAAACTGTTGGGATTGTCTTGTTTTAAGCAGGTAATGTTCACCATTTGGGAGTTCACAACTGACCCAGGTCATCCCATACACTCTCACTGCTGAACAGAACATCACATTATAAGTGCTGTTGCTGTCAGCCATGATTAATATACAAACACATTTCTCACACAAGTTGAGTTTGAGGGGTGAAGTTTTACTAAAACCAGTGTAAAGAGAAATCCAAGCAATAAAACATCTCTCCAACAGTAGCTTCTGTAATAACATGATCATCCATTCTAAAAATGACAAAAATTATGAGATCTAAATGACATGTGAATAATGGTGATGAAAACAGATGATACTGTGATACAAACAAATGATACTGTGATACAAACAAATGATAATGTGATGAAAACAGATGATATACAGAGTTACAAATGAATGATACATGAGAGCTACTCTGAGATTATCAGCTCATCTATGCCCCAGTCTTCATAACTGCCATCAGGTAGATATCTTCTTATGATGATCGGGATTTTTCGTGCTCTGTAAAAAAACAATACCATTTTCTCAAATCATTTCAGGTAATTATTTAATTCGGTTGGTGTTTTACAGTAATGCCATACTAAAGAATATTTAGCACGAAACTTTGATGCTTCAAGCTTTGTAACGAGATCTGGATATTATCAGATAAAAAAAAATTGTGTTCACAGCGTGTAAATCTATGATTTTCAAGAAAGTTTACTTTGACAAGCGGGATTTCGTTTACACGAACTGTATCTCGAATACTGTTTGTGCGTGCAAGAGAATGGAAAGTGCCCAAGAGGAAGACACCCCACTTAGCCACTACCTCAAAAAAACCTCTAGTCAGGCCGCTGCAAATCATGCAGAAGCAACCTTTCTGGTTCAGAGCTACTGGTTTAATTTTAGGCAGTCAAGACTTAGGGCCGATTCCACAAAGCCATTTCTCACTTACGTCAAAATTCGGATCATGATATTACACCTATTTGTGAGCCCTCTAAGTTAAAATTTGACCACCTCATAAATGGTATCTTCAGACAAATGTGTCAAAATTTCAACTTTTGGTACAAAAAATAAACACTGTTACAAGGTTTTAAATTTTGACTTTTGTCAGAAATGGCCTTCAGAAATCAGCACATGACTTGTTATCAAAGCATAACTAAAGCCATCTACATTCCATCTGCCTGAAAAACATCTCAGATATTAGACTTAGCCATACACAACCTGAACTAAAATAGCAAAAATTTAAAATCATTTTCCATGCTGTTGAGATGTTCCCATTATTTAAGACAAATTGTCACCAACTACCACAGACTTACTTTAACTCCTTCATAGCAATCTGAAGAGGGTCTGTTTCACCTTCCAATTCCACCATGACTGGAGCACACATCCTACAACAGACGCATCAGAAGTTTCAGTTGACAGTTGCTTTTTATCAGTTATTTTATTCTGGTAGCATGTTTTGGTATCTGCCGTGAAGGTACCCAGGTACTCAAGAGACCCAGGTATTTGAATGTCTCATTGGTAGACTACAAATGGTCTTCAATAAATGGCCCCACATGCACAGTTTACCACTGACCCCACAGAGAGTGGGGAATCTAGAACTTCCCTATCCAAGTCAACCCTTGCCATGTCCCACACCAAAATAGAGAGTGGGGAATCTAGAACTTCCCTATCCAAGTCACACCTTGCCATGTCCCACACCAAAATAGAGAGTGGGGAATCTAGAACTTCCCTATTCAAGTCAAACCTTGCCATGTCCCACACCAAAATAGAGAGTGGGGAATCTAGAACTTCCCTATCCAAGTCACACCTTGCCATGTTCCACACCAAAATAGAGAGTGGGGAATCTAGAACTTTCCTATTCAAGTCAAACCTTGCCATGTCCCACACCAAAATAGAGAGTGGGGAATCTAGAACTCCCCTATTCAAGTCAAACCTTACCATGTCCCACACCAAAATAGAGAGTAGGGGAATCTAGAACTCCCTTATTCAAGTCACACCTTGCCATGTCCCACACCAATCAAAAGTTTTGTTTTACTGGCAGAATGAATCTTTTTTTAAAAATGTCGTAGAATGGTAGAAAAAAAAATAAGACTGAAAAATCATCTTTTGTGGAAATTGTGGACTGTCCTGTTAAGAACATATTACAATTGGAAAGCCTTGAAAAACAGGAAAACATTAAAGAAAAAACATTAAGATCGGGTAAAATAAAAAAGATGGATTTTCAATTATATCTTTATTCCATTTATGGATTTTTTATTGTTGGCTCGCCTGTTTCGTGAGAAGTGGTAAGACCATAACAGTTCATTTATCTCACCAAATGGAAGTCAAATCAGTAAGAGACATACGCTATTTGCAAAGCCCTTGTCCCTAGCAGTCTAGCTCGTTCATATTTGGTCATGTATTTGGTTGTAATCCTTTTCTGAGGCTCCACAGCTTTAGGTACATCTGATGCAGGAAGGATGTCCACAGCCTCTGCTCCTGCCTACAACAGCCAAAAATCAACACAATCTCTACTGTATTCTGTTAACCAGACTTGTGGATTCTTCAAAGTGACTTAAATCCAAATACTGTATTTGATTCATGAAATCTGATTCATGAATAGAAGTGCATAGGTCGTCGGCATTTCAAAAACATTATACTTTACATGTAGACTGGAGAGAGACAAAGAGAAGGTGCTATAGGCAACATTTCTATTTTATCACACAGGGTGAAATTGGACTTAGACACAACAGAAATCATTACATGAACCCATGTAAGATCAAAATTCCTTTGAAGATGGCTTTTTGTATACAGAAATGAACAATATAATGTCAATAATAAAGAAATATTTCCATGCAGTTTGAGACAAAAGGTTGGTAGATATTTAATGCTGTAATTTTGTCTGGTATTAAATGATATGGGATATTTCCACCCTTGAGTGTCAACAAGCATTATGAAATCTGTAAACTAGAAACATTTGAAGCAAAATTTAAGATAGGCCCGGTACTGTTATATAATGGTTTGGCCTATTGAAATAAAATTACACATTATGACATGTTATAATGGTTTACTTCCTGATGCTCTATAGGTTCATCCAATGGTTCATCGTCATCAACATCATCAATGTCATCGAAACTGAAATTGGAAATATAAGCACTTTCCATTACAGAACACACATCAGCTCAGCCCTGAAAGACTCCAATTCCGTTTCATACACTGGCCTAGCTTCGTTGGGCGTTTCGACACTTACAATGTTCATTTTGTACTCAACGAAGATCCAAGCAGATTGCCCTTCTTATCAAACAAGTCTTGCGCAAGTAAACGACACCAACCTAAAGATGGGCTTTCAGCACACATCACCCTGCTCCCTTATGTCCTTACTCGATTTAGAATAGATTTATTATTGCCATGAAGGTTTCCACGGTATACGCTCGTGGGTGACTGCAGCAATGTTGAACAGCTACGTGCATGTCCTGCTTCATAATGGACATATGGTGACAGTGCAGTGGGTGCGAAAAGCAGGTCTTTAGGTTGGTGCCATTTATTTGCGCAAGACTTGTTTAAGAAAAAAGACAATCGGCATGAGCCTTCATTGAGTACAAAATTAACATTGTAAGCAATGAGACTCCAACGACAAGAGGCCAATATAAGAAAAGGAGCTGGAGTTTTTCGGGACTAACATCGGCTAAACTCTTATAGGTGTGTGGACTCCAGTGTAGTTTTTGATTTTTGGCACAACAATTAAAATAAAGCATTTAAAGATACCTTTAGCATCCACTCTTGCTGTTTATTTCGTTGCTCTCAACAAATTATAACAAATCTCAACGCAAGAACAACAAAGGGAAAGTACTTTTCAGTACAAATGTGTTATGATGCGGAAACTGCGCACATGGTGGCGGCGCAACAATACGACATGTACACAAGAGATATCCACTTAGATTTTGACATAGTATTACATAGATCTCCTAAAAAATTCGTGGTACAGGAAACTTTAACATATAATGATAAAGACACATTTGTCATAATTAAAGACAAGCATAAAGTAAAGAAAATGGGAACATTTGTGGAACAATACTTACTCCTGTTCGTCGTCGGCCATGCTTAAGTTTTACTGAAGATCAGTTCATTCAGGGGGAATAACTGATACTCCCGGTTCACGAATTTGCATAAAACATGGAATTGCATTGAAAACGGAGGCCTTTTTTAATACGTTAGAAGTCAGGCCTTGTTAGGCATTGTGTTAGACCAGTCTCAAGATTTAAATAAACCTAGTGAGACAAATGTATGCACTTTGGAACTCGACATTTTATGAAATTGAAGGCCTACAACAAAAGATATCTAGATAAAGAGAAATTATTTTATTAGAAACTAGCCAGTCTTAACGGGATTTCGGCCTACACGATTGTTACACCGTGTTATGTAATAAACTTATACACAAGTAATGCAACACCCATTGTGTGACGTCATAAAAATTTCCGAGTAAAGTAATATCACCGACTAAAACGTAATAAAATCGTATATTTGACGTCAGTAAAGACAGAACTATGGCGCTTACGTCGTGCTCGGCAGATAACCGACCAATGAAAAGTCAGGACATAGATAGGCCCTGTAGAGATTACTTGTCATAATGCAAGACATACATCGATACTCTTTTATTGAGGGGTATTTTGCTCTTGTCCTATGTATGAAGAATGTTGGTTGGATATTTCAGTAAGAGAGATAACGCTTGTAAAATAGCCAGAGGTGTAGGCCTATACCGGTACGCGAAACCTTAAAAGTTGTGTTATATTTTATATACATTTCAAATATTTTGTTTGCCTTGTTACTTTTACGGCTCCGTCCCAATCCCCTCGTTTTGTTATAAGAATTTATTATTATTTTTCAAACGAGTAGTGCAATGTAAAAATTTACGTATTATGTAGGTATATATACAGACCTATTCTATGGTTATTCAAGTGCTTGTGGGTCTCTTAAAGGTATCTCGAATAGGAAACCGGATATTGCCCAATGGGAACCCTATATACAAACCATAAGTTGCTTTCGGACATTGAAACATACTGCATCGCACGGCCGTGTTCACAGAGATGCAGCAAGTCGCTTTCAACTTCACTTTAGCCGGGACTGTCTTGGTAACAAGCCGATCATATGGCTGGCATTCAGGGTTGATTGTCCTTATGTTACGCGGCAATATTAAATGCCGGTAAGACGGGAATGTTTATTACGTTACACTGTATGGGTATATTAGTGTATTATTATTACATAAGACAATGTAACAATCGATATAGAAACAGTCATAGTTCATTCCTATTTTCAATACGGGGGGCCTCCTTGGCTCAGATGCTTAGAGCGCTAGCGCAGCGTAATGACCCAGGAGCCTCTCAACAATGCGGTCGCTGTGAGTTCAAGTCCACCTCATGCTAGCTTCCTCTCCGGCCTTACGTGGGAAGGTCTGACAGCAACCTGCGGATGGTCGTGGGTTCCCCCGGGCCCTCCCCGGGTTCCTCCCACCATAATGCTGGCCGCCGTCGTATACGTGAAATATTCTTGAGTACGGCGTACACCAATCAAAGAAATAAATAAATATTTTCAGTACTCAGTATTCATGTTATATCGTTAACCACATATTCCCCCCTCTCCGCGACAATCACGTTTGAACATATATATTTTAATACTCATTGTTGATTCTTTATTTGAATAACACGTGTTTGGTACACAAGTAGGCACAATTTGATTGTACGATTAAGTGCTCTACGTCTCAAGCCTCCGTCTCAAACAGGGGTTTTCATGACGAAACTCATGTCCCAATTAGACTTGTCCCATACTAATCATACTCTGTATAGGCTTATATTCTGTTTGCTTGATTTGTACGCTGTGACGAGCTTTCCCACATGTGATAGATGTAGTATGCACTTCTTATAAGTTTGATAAAGTGGAGCGGGCTGTGGTATAGTTGCCGGTACTAGTTAAAAGCATTTGTCTCTCCGTCACTGGGACACACGATAGAGGTTCGGGTTCCAAACCAGCCTTGGATAGGTAATTTGTAGAGTTCCTCGATCACACAGCTAATGGCAATAAGCCGTCGATGACGCTTGTGTCGTCGTTTACGCAGTCTAACGTTCACTGAAGTGTACACGTTATGTGTGAATGCCACATATGGGAATTTTTCGTCAGTAACTTGCCAAAGGTAGATGGTTTACGCTGGGCACTCTTCGGTTTCCTCTATTCATAAAACCAACAGCTGTATCGTATATCAGTAAACAATTCTCGAAAGTGACGTACGTTAAGTAACAGTTAAATAGATAAATAAATAAATATAGCATGGTGGACGGCAAACGCATGGTCTTCAACGAGTGGCACCATAATTGTTAGTACCGGTACCAAAAGTCTATCAATGGACTTCTGTTAGTAATAAATGCATGGTGTCTGTTACCCGTGCGTTACCAAGGTCTGTGGTTTTCTGGGCAATACGGCTTCCCTCATTCATAAACCAGGTGGCAAGTTTGTAAGGGAAATGTTCTTGATAACACCTATAATTTTCCACCAATAAATATATGAATGCAATGTACTGCATATCAATAAAATTGACATTTGCATGCCTGCAGATTGGGCTATTTTCGGTCGTTATATAATGGAACGGGTTGTAATTCGCTAAAATAAAATCGTGCTAAACAAGAGCTACAGTTTTCAGCATGCAGCCAGCCACCTGTCCAGTCATGTATATTGATCTACAGTGATTAGAACGCTCATAGAACTTTAACTGGGATGGCCGTAGGATTCCTCAGCCCGGTTTCTCCCACTATAATTCTGACCACCGTCGTATAAGTGAAATATTCCTGAGTACTGCATTAAAACACCAATGAAATATATAAATAAATAGAACTCTCATTCTCGGTCGATCGAGAGGTGAGGTTGTATATTTACATGGAACAAGGGAGATCACTCTGTGGGGTTAGGTAACAGATGCCTGGTTGTAGTTATAACCGACTCGTCCCGTGACTGGTACAGTGGCGATCGATTTGGTCAAGTTAGTCTAAACACTGATGAATCATAAAAAAACAGAGTTGATAGCAATTTAACTTCAATAGTGTGAGACGCTTTGATAGTAATACCACAATCGGCGAGGCAACTGGGCTGATTTGTAGCCTTAGTCCGTGAGAAGGTAGGCCCATTTATCAAGCACGGTAGGCCATCATATCATATCTGTAGGTCTATCGGATCAGTACAAACTGATTCATTTCATTGTTATATTCCTTGGTAACTTGCACACAGGGTGTGAGTGTATGAGGGCTCAGTCATCTTACGTGTATGCCATTAATCTTTAATACCAAAACCATTGTGGATTAGCCAACAAACACCAATGTACCTTACTGCTTCCGAATCACGGCTTTGTTTTTACCAACACCAGGGGGAGCCACTGTACAGAGCCTGGCATAGGCCTACCGCGTATTAACCTGCTGGAATGACGTAACCTATGTAGATATAGGTATCAGTATAAGTAATTTATGATATAAAAAGAAGAACTTGAAGAACAGAAGAGCTATCTCACAATTCTTAGATTGTACTGTTACGGCTATTTAGCCTACATGTATGTAGGCCTATAGGCCTGCGCATATGGCATGGCCACCTTTATACGGTATACACGTGTGTATATACACATGCATACATTCATCCATACAGGCATGTATATGTATGTCTGTCAGTGAAACCTAGTGAAATGAATGTTTCGCGAATTTTAAGTTACTTTGAAAATTTTATGCAGACGAGATGATTATGCATATGGATCAATCACCAGTGCTCAGTAGTACAGCCAACGACGGATTTAAGGCAAATAGGCCCAACGGCGTATATTAGCCTTCATAGTCCTTGTGTGATGTCCAGGGGCGCAAATATAACATAGGCGACGTCTTTTATGAAAAACAAAACTTGCGAAGTTTTGTTGAACGGCCACTTGGCCGGTTCTTTTGGATCTCATGTATAGGCCTACAGCTTGCTTTAATGGAATTGTACCGATACAAATATTGGTATTTGATAACACTCAAACAAATAATAATATTTAAGATCTACCTTGCGGCTGGGAACAGCTGGGTGTTTGGCGACTGAAAGCAACTAGGAGCGTCTCGAAGCATATAGCTGTACGCAGTTCCGTCGATCTGCGCGTGCTTGCGTCCAGGTGGTCACATTTGATCACAACTATGCATAACAAGCTTGATTTACACAATGGAAATGGGGACGACCGAGTGGGGTGATGAGGCGGAAAATATACTCATCCATATGTGGGCACTTAGCCCGTGCTTGTACGGCATCTCTTGCAAGGCACACGCAAATCATATGTGACGTACATGTGTAGTGCACCTTGAGAGAGGGCTATAATTAGAACAAATTATTAAATTTGTCTCTCCTTTCACTAAGTGGGAATATAAAGCGAAAAGTTGGAATGAAAGGAAAAGAAAATTTTCTAAGAAACGTTAAAGTTTGAAGGGAAAGGCATCTTAAAGGCCTATTAGACAGTGTATCAATCAGGCTGCACCCACGCATGGTGTACAAGGTCAACACAACCATGAATAGGCCACATGACAGTCATGTTGCCAAGTATCTGCTCACAGTTACTGCCAGTCGTAGTCGACCTACGCGCACCGAAACTTGAATCTGTACAGACGCTGCCAGTTGATCACGATCGTAAGGATTTGTCAAACTTTTCGACATCAGCGCTACGCGTTGGTCAAGAGCGTCGAGTTGTACCCAGTTGCTTACGATCGCATGGCGACCTACGCCCTTCTTCACAATCAAGATCAACTTGATCCTGTACGACCAATGCCTGGCCAAAACTATTGATATACATGTAGGACTAGCACAATTCTAGGTTTAGCTTTAAAAGGTGTAGGCTAGCCCTAGCATTTTTCTGCTATAGAACTGGAGTTTTTGTTTTTATTTGCACCCTTGTTTGCTACTTGATAGTATTGCTTGGTGCCTGTAAGAGAATGTGGTGGTGGTTGTGTGTGTGTTGGGGGGGGGGGCATTACATGGCATGGGACACAGTACATTGTCTCTGTTTTATCGGGGTTTTCTTCTGTAGCAGGACAGTTTATGAAAATGGCACAAAAGCTCATTAGAAAATCCACACAGGCATGCATTATGTATATTACCAGACTATATCACAGCAGTACGCCCCCAAGTTAATTTAGAGTTTCTGTATGCGTGTTTTGATGTTGTTTTATGTTTGATATGGTTCACTTCCAACGCTGATATCACCATAACCATATTCTTTTGAACACTTTTATGAATCGGTAACCCTAAGAGTTTTTCTCCATGCAGGTTCTATCATATATAGGCTTACTGCATAGACTGTAGGTTTAGGCTGACAGTTCCTACCGTACAGAATTCCTACTTTCCGTCTCCTCGATAGATGTTAATTTCTATCATGCAAGCACGAAACTTAATACCATGGTTTCTTGAAATCATTTGTATGTCTTTATAATGTCGTGAACACAAAACAGAGTATGATAATTGAATTATGGGAAACAGACCTGTTTACATCAAATTAAAGTAATCTGCTGTTTAAAAATAAAGAAATGATTGACGTAAGAACAAATACGTTCGTTTGTATTCTTAGTTAATTTCCGTTACCTGTACCTGAGAACAATTAAGAGAAAACTAATTAACAGATTTAATCATTAAGTAAATTGGCTTAATTGTTCTCTCCCTGTGTACGCCAGACAGTGAGTTATGTTGCATTTGACCCCGCAGCCCTTCTTTATTTTCATTGGATAGCTTCTTGTATGTGGATGCTGCGAAGAAATAGACCTAATCGGGCCAAAGACTATGACGTGGTTAATGACGAAGATGAGCCTTTTCACAGGTGAGTTTGTAACCACCATCGTCAAAGGTGCGAATTAAACGAGATTAACATTTATGCTATGTGCAATTATGTTGAAGTTGTATTTAAATACTGCGTACATAGTACAATTTGAAAAGTATATTTATTTTTACCGTATGGTCAAAATAGGCCAACGGATATTGTCATGGTTTTTATCACGTCCGTCCATCCGTCTGTCTGTCCATTTCTTTGTGCATCACTCTTGAACACTTTTAACGGTTCTAAACTCATGCTACACGTACATTTAACTTGGGCAATTTGAGGATTTTTTTTCATTTTCTCTGAATTGTTCAGTGTCTTCATGGTCATTATTTTATAGGGTCATTGATTCAAACTTTTGCCAAAGGTTTTCAAGATATTTCGTTAACTCTGATCTTCAAGCAGTTTTAATCAAATTCTGTCGCACAGTTTGAATTTGTTTTTTGTTTTTCGCCGATTTTTTGCAGGTTTCTTGGTTCTATAGCTCCCTTACACGACAAAACCTACAGTTACAGTTACATTTGTATGGCATGCAGCATAGACCTGTTTAGTGAAACGGCAGCGTAATGAACAAAGTAAAAGACTATAGCAAAGACTAATTCTCATATAATACGAATCACTGTAGAGCACACACGGGATGTTGGTATGCCTTTAATTCCATCACTAACACACTACACATGTGGGAAAATGTGTCAGTTACATGCCAAAGGTTGGTGGTTTACTGAAAGTTTCTAACTACGACCAAACACATTTGCATTTCCTCGACATATCGATATATTTATATTTGCATAGTCGGGTTGGGTGGATGGGGGGGGGGGGATCGTCGTTCAAGATTTATGGGGTTTGTCATCTCCAAAGTGCGGTGAATACAACAGGGACTTCTTCACACAATGCTGATATGATTCTTAACGCATGAGTGAATGTTTGCATGAAGGGGAATCCCTTTCTTTGCACAGAGGTGAATACATTTCAGCCTACCATATCTATACCGAAATTCTATGTACCCGCCTACATGGAACATTCATTGTCAGGATATAATCTGAGTGCTATCGTCCCTTGTAGGTCTGAGAAATGTGAAACCTATCATACATGTGCAGGCCTAAACGTCACATTATGTATGTGGGTGGGATGCTTGCGGTTCCTAAACTGTGCCATGTTTACCGTCTCTCGTGCATGCTCTAGCTTCGGGGGCACATGTCATGCTCAGGTTTCTGATCTGTTGACATTCCTGCTTGTTTAAAATCCTTCTTCTTTTCTTGCGATGTAATAAGTTGAGGGATGTCGGTCGCGAGTTGCGCACTGTTGACACGTGTGTCGCTGAAGGTGTATATATCATCCCTGCCCTGGTTTTAGGTATTTTTTGTGTGTCAGTAAATAGGTAAAACTATTATCTACGATAATAATCAGTTTAAGGTGAATAAAGCTAGTGGAACAACCCTATCAGGAGGATATCTGCGCGCAGAAAAATGGACGGTAGTGAGCTTATTAGCCCTGGTCGGTAAGTACATAGGCATAGTCCGCTGTTCTTTCCATAGCAATGCAATATTGCGTTTGTGGGTACTCTTTTGTATGTATGCGTGGCTTCGTTTAAATTTTCGGCATGTTCCATATTGAAAAGATACAGAGAACGTCACCATCCTATATAGCTCTATAAAATAGTTCCCAACCTAAAACTCTTGGCAAAAATGATTATGGACTACCGTGTATGTACAGTGCGTTTTATTTTCAGGTATGTTTAGAATGTTCATCGGTTTAAACACGGGGTCTGTCTGGGGACTTCTTGGTGTAAGATTTGTGAAAAAGATAAAGCGGAAAAACTAAAACTAAGCGGAAATGTTATCTCATCCTCAAGCAAATCTTGATAGTGTCAACTCGAGGAGCCACGGCCCTGACATGATAGCGTGTATTTATATCTGTTCGATGACTCCATCTGATTGGATACATTCGAGTGATGAGATCGAGTGGATCAGCCTCTATGAAATCGGCCCCTGTTGCAAACTCCTTGGAGTTTGTGTCAGTTGCAAGCTCCGTGAAGTGGGCGTCAGTTGCCGGCTTAATATAAAGTCGACGTCAGTTGGAAGCTGTATGGAGTTGGTGTTAGCTGGAAGTCCTTGAGGTTGGCGTCAGTTGCAAAGTCCCATGAATTGCGCGTCAGTTGCATCTTACATGAAGCTGGTATTATTGTCGTAGGCTCCATGAAGTCGACATCATTGGTATAGCTTCATGAAATTGTCGTCATTTGCAAGCTCCATTAAGTCACGCAAGCTTTCTCTGAGTTTTCACAATGACCTCCGGTGCCATCCAACTTTTAGATTGTAAGTAAATAAACCTATAGAATATCGATTTTAATGGCTTTCGACGTGGTGTAAATAAAGTGTGTTGTACCGATTATGGTTCTGTCGAAGTGAATTTTACTGCACTGGAGACTATTTGCGTGACACACAGTTACATGGGAATGTTAATAGGGTGTAAATTGTGTTTCGAAAAAAATATCTGTGACAAATGTACGCTACAATAATCAGGTTACCCGGCCAAATGTAGGACAATATTGACTCACAGGGAGTGGTGTGTAGGCTTAGAGCTGAACAAACACAGCTGGTTTAAAAATGTAAATGATGCACGACAGACAAGAAGAAATAAACACACAGGTGTGATTTGAAAATGTAAACAAGAACAGAAGATAGACCTGGTGCAGAAGTCGGGCAGAACGAAAAATGTGCTCATGAGCATGATTATATATATATATATATATATATATATATATATATATATATATATATATATATATATATACATGTTTTTCTCTTTGTTGGTACTTCATAAAAAAGGTTTAACTTAGAACGGAAAATACATATTTGTATGTGTCTTCCTCGGTATATTTCATATAAAAAAGAGATGCAGCGAATGGACAGTAAAACAGGCTATATGGATATCGTAAGGGACATATC